>NW_009632066.1:46489-54658 GCF_000690535.1 Cariama cristata
ACAACGATTTCTGGCTCCCTGCACTCATTTTTGGTATTCTGCTTGGCAGTATCTTTAGTAGCCACACTACCAACTCTTTTTGTTAATTTTGTAACAGACTTACACTTCCAAACCTCACAACAGAACAAATGTCACTGCTAAGGAAATCATAATGTTGTATACCAGTATTGGGAAAGCTTCTCTTTGCTGTCAGCTAGAAAAATGCCATTTAGGAAAAATGTTTTGTAGTTCATCTGCAAATTACTCACTAGAAACAGCATAAACTCCACCTTAAGGTTTATGTTCTTAAATCCTTACAAATACCAGAGAAAAGATGGCTGCAGGGTTTTAGTTCCATTCATTCCAGAAGTACAAAGTAAATTCAGGTCCTAGATTGCTTGCCATGTAGTGATATAAACACTTCTCTCAGCTTTCCCTTTTGTTGAGCTGCAGAGTTTGGGGTTCAGGCTATCCTAGCAATATTTGGATATGCCCTTCTCACGTCTGTGGTTGCTTCTTTAATCTTTTCATGCAAACTGCATATTTTAAAAGTGTGTGAAGTACCATGTAAGCTCACACAAAGACTGTGTGCACCTAACATTTGCACTGACTGCAACAGGTGAGTGACAGATATTGTCAATGGTCAAGGGCAAATCTAGAGGGGGGAGGAAATGTGGTCATTATAAGGAATCAATATGACAGTGGTGCTGTCATAATGTAAGTGTAAATGAGGAATCAATACGACAGTGGTACTCACTGGACAGAAATAGGAATTACTTGTTACTTCAGGAAGAAAGTAACAGGAAGAAAGGCCTTCTGGTTCAATGAATCAAAATGAAACACTCAGACTGGCTTCTTAGCCAAGGCTCAGAATTACATGCTGCTGAACGGGCTGAGTTCTGAAGACTTTTGAAAATATCTGAGGGACTTTAGTACTTTGGGTTAGGTCCCAAATGAATTCACTTGAAATAGACTGCAGATGCCATAAAGACCAAGCATTATTAAACCCTGCCTGATACAAGGGCTTAAGCTTCTTGTTCAAAATTACAATGGGTTACAATACAGATTATTATATTGACAATATACAGCTCTGCAAACCACTTACAAGTTTGCAGTGGCATTGATGAGGCGCAAAGCACATTCATTTCCACATTTCAATATTTTTGTGTACAATGAATTAAACTAAATTCAGTCAGCTCCAAGCAAGTTTACCTTATTTCACATATTAGTGTTGCGTAAGCTCATTTAACTTCAGCAGTGTTGCACTTGAGTTCCACAAAGAAGATAACAAGATATAAAAAAGTAAAAATACATTGGAAAGGTACATTTTTTTAAAGACTTTTTTTCCCATATATTTATACACATACCCCCCCACACACACATTCAGTGCCAGTGTTTGATTCTGGAAGAGTGGTTCCATTTTCCACTTGTGATACATTACATGATCAATTGTTCACATTGTTCTTATTTACACTGAACCGCCTACTAGTTTTTGTGGTTTTAATAATTTTTTCGATAGTGCACAAGCCCTCAAACTCAACAGCCCCCTGCTCTATTTTGGAACAGCCTTAAACAATGGGTAATTTCTCTCCCCAAGCTGATGTCATTGGCACTGCAACTGTTCCTAAAAGTGACCTCACAAAGCAGATGTATCACTCTTCCTGAATCTATGACACAAATTTTGTGAAAATTCTTTTCTAATACTCTGGTTCATTCTAGTAGGAGTTATTTTTAAAGCAAAGCCCCCTCCCTTGCACTGTTTAAAGGCAATGAAGTAAACATTCTTGTCATACAGCAACCAAATATCTATCATATTTTATTTCTTCCTTTTTCTCTTCCTGTGTTTTGGTGCTATTTTAAACATGAGCTCTGAGATTTGTATATCATGTAAGATCATCATAAATCACATCCTCTCCCTCCCAAAAGCTGCTATCTCTATTAAATGTACTAATGTAATCACCAACATTTCTTACCTGGTCCAGTTTCACATGTTATAGGAAACTGTTCAAGGCATGGGCTTGACTGATTGGGATAAATCATTGTTTCTTGCACCCACCAGTATGGGCGATGGCCAAATAAAATCCTGACAAAAAGACAGAATAAAATGAAGCAGAAATGCAATAAAAAGATTTTTATGTAAGAAGGTCTCAGCAAAGCATGATAAATAATCTTACAAGGAATATGAAGAGCTATATTGCCAAAAATACTCTATAATAGTTCTATAGGTTCTTCTTATCAAACTGTCATTTCAAACATATCTTAAATATCTTCATTGTGAATTCCTGTTTTATAATTACAGGGGAAAGTCCACTAGTACATTATTCATAGAAAGTTTTCTAAACTTGAGGCACATATAGTAACCATCATTAAAAATACCAAATTTTAAAAGAAATCCAACTTCTTACCATTTAAATATGAGGTTGAACCAATCACCAATGACTGCCACCCATATCATTTTAGTACCAACCACTTGGTTGAGCTGAAACCAAAGAGGAAAATAAATTGAGAATATATTCCGGGGATCTCCAACATGTGACATAAAATTAAGGAAATCCTGGTAAGCCCTGTAGTCCCTCTGTAAATGCTGAATGATAAGCACGCCATTGCTATGAAGGAGATCCATCTTAATGGATTAAACTGTACTTGAAATATAGTAAAGTTCTTGTAATCTCAAGTTTTTAGTGATGGAGAATGAGAACTGTGGAAGGGAGCTATTAAAAAGTGAGAGAAGGTGATTGACGTTGCCTTTATATTGTATCGGCGTGGTGTACCCAGCCATTCCTGGAACACGTGGCTCCAAATCTCCGGGAAGGCACATGAGTCTGTTAGCACTGGAAAGCTTTTCTGTTTGCAAATTTTAATTGGAGGAAACTAAGTGAAGTACATGCTGAGCAGCAGCAAATTGTGGGGAAAGTTTTGTGGAAACACAATGTGTGACTTATGCAATCCTTTGTATGAACAGTTGGAACATGTTTGCTTGAATTTTTTCACAGTTCATTTCTCTGCAGGATGGACATTAGTAATGTGCGTACTCCATTAAGTGTTGCCTGCATAAAGGATAGAAAGAATACACAAATAATTGGTCTTTGCAGAACTGACATTAAAGCTGTACATTTCACTTTGAAATAGAATTTGGTTACTATGCTGCTTCTAATACTTTGAACAACACATTTTCAGTCATGGAAAATACAGCCAGCATCCATACATCAACAATGCTGTTGAGCTCTAGATTCATTTTTAAAGCAGCAATATTCTCAAAGCACTTGTTTCCTTCATACAAGAGGCCATGCTAATCCAGGGCACAATGCAGATGAAGCTTAATCTCCGAGTCACCTCATCCACTTGCAGTGGTGATGCAAGTCCTACACACCTCTGCCAGAAGACAAGGAGCTGAAGCCCGATTTACTGCAGCCTCCTTCTTGCTACCCAGCCTAGCAGAAATGAGACCTGCTTTGCAAACCAGAGCAAGGTTGGGAAGAGATGGTTATGAGTATTCCCCTGAAGTATTCCCAAGTGAAGCACTTGGGTTCTCCAGGGCAAATAGGCAATAGGAAACCAAGATTCTGCCAGTTAGCAGGTTTTTAAGAGTATACAGTAAACACTGTATTAGTACATCAGATTTATCAATATTAGTAATAATAACTGCAGCACAGGAGAAGATTATGTTCATTTGTGAGGTGGCTACATGAGAAACTTCTTTCCACAAGAGATTAAATGGATACCAAAAGTCTGATGATACCATCATCTGATATCAAAGTGGCGAGAGGAAAATTTCAGTTCTTTATCAGGCTCTCATACTCATATCTTCTATTAAAGATTATCTCTGTATCTGAAACAATTAAAATCAGAAAACAAAAGCAGCTGTATACACGCACTGTGCACTTCCCTACTGCTTTCTCTGTGGCACTTAAAGCTAAACTATACAAGTCGTGGGGACAAAGACATTAACTACTTAACTGTTTTTGCTGAAGAGAGACTTAATGGCTTAACAGGGCTTTATGATGTGTGGTCAGAGAAGTCATATGGAAACATTAAGTAGATTCAACAAATAAGGCATGACAATTAAATGGACTTAGAAGACCTCTCTTCCTGACACAATCTCACATTTACTTTAGCTACTCACATTTACTTTAGCTATTAATAGTCCGGTTTAGAAACTTCTTAGCAAATTTAAACCCTATATGTTTATTGCTACCAGTTGCATTGAGCCACACAGAAAACCCTAAAGTTAAAAAGAGATTTAGAATTCTACGCACTGTTTCTGAATAACTACGACAATATTTTTCTGTACGGTGACTGAATTATTCACTTCAATTGGTATCACCCAGTTTCAATGAAAACCCTTCCAAAATCTTCCAAACCTTTTCAGGATATTTCAACAATTAATATTTCCTAGCTTTTTAGTTGCCAGTATTTGGGGAGGTTTGTTTCTTGCTAAGCCATATAGCTTATAGGTTTTCAGGGTGTCTAGCAAGGGAACTGCCAGATAAATGAAATGATGGAACTAATTTTCCCCTCTCCTAGTTTTTTCCCAAGAACTTACTTGTTTAGAAACATCTCTCTCAAATAACTTTTTATACCTTATTACTAGAGAAAATGTCCTTTTGCTACTTTTTTTTTTTTCTGCAAAAGTACCTCTGCTTTAATGGTAAGTAGAACTTACAATAACAACAACAATAAAAATCACTCTTTTATACGTGTCCAGGTTTAGTACGCAAAAATGTGGAGAATCTGAGCTTTTCTTCTGTTTTTCAGTCTAGTTTATAAAGAATAATTAGCTCTAAACATGAGTGTAAATGTCAAGTCAGTTGGCGACTGAATAACAGCCATTTTGCTTCTAGTAGTTAGTTAAAACATCAACTGCAATGAGGTGAAGTCTAAATAACTATTGTTCTATTAGGAAAAATACTTTGCAAGTAAGTTTCCATCAAGATACAATTTAATGTCCTCAGGAGGGTCTACCAAGTAATAAATCAGATCAACTTCCAGTGCCTCTTGAATGGCACCATTGTTATTCAGTAGTATCAGAAAAACTGCCTCTCTGACGCAGGACGTGCAGGACCATTGCAATAACTTCTTGCATGTTTGTTTTATTTATAAATATAAAACCAGCCACCCATGTTACCCACTGGGATAGTGTTGCATCTGCTCAGGCTGAACTCTTCAGACAAAATCACTCAGGTGCACTTTGGTTCTCCAGAAACTTTGTTAATATAATGCTTGAAGGTATGTCTTGGCAACGTTTCAGTAAAGTAACCTCTTTTAGTATAAATGCTAGAGGCCTCCTGATATTAATTTTTATTTTAAAGATTTTGCTGCTGTTTCTTATGCTGCTCATTATCTTTTTGCTTAGATAGAAAGACAGAAAGATAAGCATGTTAGACCTCATGAAGACTAACAGCAAACATGAAAAAGCTTTAATTTTCTCCTACGTTCTTTCTGATGGTTTCAGAAGCTCCTACATCCACATCTTAGACATACCAGAGGAGTTATATTTATAAAAGATGTTTAAAAAAACCCAAACCAAATCCACAGTCTACAAAAACAAAAAGCAGCAGGTTTCTGTGAGAGGGGCAGTTCCGGTGATTTTAGTACATGGAATTGGGAGGAAAACTAGTGATCTGTACAAAATGGTCATAATGTGTATGCAATTAAGTTTTTTAATCATAGCTTTGTCTTGTTTTGATATTATAGAACCAAGGTTTGGCCTTCACATGATCAAACGAGTTCCTAGTGCAAAGCAAAAACCTTTAAAATGCTATCTGTTCATACAAAGAGTTTTTAATTTATTGCTATTTTCTTGATTTATTTTATTTTCCAAGACATACAAAACCAGAGACTTTATATATTCTTGGTAATAATGTAGAAACAAGAATCATGTTGATGATCCACTGAAGGGAGGATAAAATGTTTGCAGCTACTTTACACCTACATATTAGAGCAAATATTATATAACGGGTATCAGATGTTGTTAAGCAAATGTTTGCAAGGGAAGGAAAAGCCATCAAAGCAAACATTTTCTAAAACACTGTTAATGGAGGCCTGTGTACTGGGCCTAACTTTCTGGTACATTATGCTTAGTTAATTGAACAATAACATTAATTTTCACATCAATTTTCATTGCCACTGGACCAGCTACAAGGATTAACTAGCAATTTAGTAAGTTTGCAAGTAGATACTGTGTACAAAAACTGACAGCAATTTTCTTAGGTATGAATATTTTCCAGATGGAACACTGAAAAGATACATCTTAATTTGAGATTTAGGAAGAGAATGATCTTTCAAGAACCTCTTTCTTTCCATATTTCATTCCCTCAAGCATTCCTCACTGGACCCAGGCAGCCCCAGTTAAGGTCAGGCTCCTTTAGAGCTGGACTGACCAGTAGAGGTTTAGCAAATGCTAACATGAACCAGTTGCTTTCTCTTGGTTCTGCCACTTTATTAATCTAATCTTTCGTACTCACTACACTGTCACTATTCCTTGCATAATTAACTGTGCACGTACAGGAAACTAACAAACCTCCTGTTTGCGATAACAGCAGCTGTCAGGCCTTAATACTTGTTTGTATTTGTGTGTGTTTGTATGTGTAACAGTATAAATTATACAAACAATGCATGGAATACAATTGTGGCATGTTCGTGAAAAAGTCACATCTAAGGAATTCTAGTTATTACAATTTTAAGTATGAAGAGCTACTTTTTAGAAATTACAAGCAACCTAGAGTTTAACAGTGAATAAAAATCCTTCAAGTTCCATAAACTGCAAGCAGAAATGGAGTCTGGACCCATAATGGCAACAATTTCCACTGCATTTTTTTTTGTGTGTTCACTTTCCAATAAGATCACTGTCTTATTTATTGCTATTGTCTAATCCCTGAAACTAGCCCCGTGCCAACCATTGCCAAGTGAGGTTAGAAACCTGCCAAGAGAAGTAGCTGAATTTGTTTATTAGCAACAGCTCTTCAATTTTGTGTTCCCTTAGCAGTTTCCACCTAAGCTGCAGTAGCTCTCCAACCCTGAACTATAGATCTCAACTACCCCTTAGCCCAGCACTGGAATAGCCCAGTATGGACTTTAAGCTAGCAATAAAATAAAGCAAGAGACCTTTGTTGGAAATAGCCTGCCCTTCAGTTTGATTGCAGGTTAACTGTCACACTCTTGGTGTTCTACATCTTCGAACCTTAAATTTAATCAAGTATCCCACAGTTACAAAGACCTCATGAAGAGCTGGCAAATGCAGGAAAAGGATACGTGATACAATTACATTGTCTCCAACAAAGCTCACAGTTCTAGAAATAGGAAAAATCGCTGTTGAAACTTTCTTCCATCCATGACTACCCTGTGGCTTGCTATCACAGACATTTAGAAAAAACATTTAAGTCAGAAGCAAGTAAGAAACAGCAGTCTAATAATTAGTTTTAGGACTAATGCTGAGGAAACTCTGAAATCTGGAGTCAGGTGTCCAAGTCAAATGAGACAGAAACATGGCTGGGTAGAAGTGCTATCTACCAGCAGTAACAGTGTGTACAAGAATAATGTAACTAATGGTTGGTGGACTCAGCTTAGACTTTGCTTTGGGTCCAGTGGGCCAGGGGGAGAGTAATTAATAGTTTCAGACAGCAATCCTCAAAGCTTTACTAAGTTGACATTATTCTGAGATCATCTAAATAACACTGATGTAAATTAAAGCTAGGTATGGTAACAAAACTATCAGCAAGTAGTTTCCATGATAAACTGAAGGCTGGTACCTGGGATCATGACCTAGTGCTTATCCAGAGCCAAAAGGGAAGATATCCAACTAGAGAAAAATTAGGCGCAGTGTCATGCGGAGCACATTCGCAATGACAGAGGCTTCTGACAAGCGTTTGACTGGGCACAGGCAGGGCTTCTGTATTGTGTTTTTGTTCACACCGAAAAGGACTGCAATTACCTCAGTATGTCCATTTCCTATCATAAAGATCTATCTTAAAGGTAAATTTTTATGATTTACCTATCATAAAGATAGGTAAATAGCTCCACACTCACAAGAGAATTCAAGCTTAGGGAATTAAAAGGGAATTCAGGAGTGTCATAAAACTTACAACTAGGTTACTCCGAGTACGTTCCGTGAATAAACCAGACATTGGAAACAGGTGCTAGCTTCAGAGGAGCGGAAAGGAGCTAGCCCGCTCCCCAGTTCGAGCCTGGTTT
>NW_009632067.1:0-434 GCF_000690535.1 Cariama cristata
CCTGCATCTTTGCGCCGGCCTAATGGTGTTTCAGCTCGAACTGGGCTCCCAATAGCCGTCCCAGGCACCAGCCTGGACCCGGCACCGCTGCCAGGGTCCAAGACATCCCAGCAGCCCCAAAGGGCAGAGCAGGATGGTCCCCCAGGGCATGGCAGCCCCAGCCCTGCCCTGCCTGCCTCTGCCTGCCTGCACCCTGGCTTGCTGTGGGCACCAGCAGCAAACGGGTACCCCCTGGTACCCACCTCCCCAGCACCGAGGACCTTGTCTGGGTGACCCCTGTGGGCTGGAAGCAGCGTGAGGAGGGCAGAGGGGTGAAAGTGGGATCTGAGCACCTTGGAGCCCATGGGCTTTGCTGCCCGGCCCCTGCCTGAGGCCTGGAGGTCCCCGGGGGGGGCAATGTTGGGGAGAATCACACCCTCGCTGTCTCTGGGCAG
>NW_009632067.1:448-1788 GCF_000690535.1 Cariama cristata
CGCGTGAGGACTCTCGGAGAGGCCCAAGTCCGCTGCCGCCTCCAGGATCATCGGTATCAGCCTCCAGGAAGCCCAGCAGATCCTCAACGTCTCGAACCTCAACCCAGAGGAGATCCAGAAGGTAGAGGCTCCCTCGGAGCAGGGAGAGATGGTGCTGGCAGGGGCCTGCCCTCCCCACAGCTGCTGCCTGGCGTGGGGGTGACGACTGGTCCCCGGAGGGAGTGCGGGTGCTGTTCTGGGTCCAGTTAATCCCAGTTTGAGGTTTCCCTGCCCCAGCTGGAGGAGCGTGCCAGCAGCTTGCAGATGTTAGCCCCTACACTTGCCCGGTGGCCCTGCTCAGGGAAGGGGACGTGGGCTCCCCAGAGGTGCCCGACCAGGAGCGTGGGGACCCACCAGGGGGTTGGGCAGAGCCAGCCACGTCCCCAGGATCGCACTTGTCACCTCCAGCACCACCGTGGGGAGCAGGAGGCTGCTGGGATTTGGGGCTGGGGAGAGCAGAGGAGATGGTTCTGACGGGGAGCTTCTCTTCGGCAGAATTACGACCACTTGTTCAAGGTGAACGACAAGTCGGTGGGAGGCTCCTTCTACCTGCAGTCCAAGGTGAGCGAAGGGAGGAGAGGAGCGGCCCCCAGCCCTGCCCTCGGCACCTTCCCCTGCCTGGGATTCGGGAGAGGCAGAGCCTGAGCGTCACCGCGGATGAGGCGGGGAGGGGAGGGGTTCAGCCCTGTCCCTCCATGTCACCGCATCCCCGTGTCCCACAGGTGGTGAGAGCCAAGGAGCGGCTGGATGAGGAGCTCCGCATCCAGGCCAAGGACGAGAAGGAGAAGGAGTGGAAAGCCGAGACGTGACTCCTGCCGCCCCCGCGCCCCGTGTCCCTCACCCTTAACTTATAGGTAGCCAATAAATACCATGTCCTCCAGTGCCTGGCCTGGCTGCCCCGCGCCCCGGGGAGGGAGAGGGGACTTACCCGCCTCTGCCCGCTGCCCCAGAGGGCATCGGCCCCTGCAAGGGTCTTACGGCGCTGGGCTTTGCCCTGAGGAGGAGGAGGAGGAGGAGGGAGGCAGCTGGGGAAGAAGGGGTGTCCCCAGGGCACTGAGGGCTGCCAGGGCTCAAGTGGCACCCGGGGAGGCTGTGGGAGCTATTTTCGTGGTGGGTTCGGATGCTCTTGGCCTGAGCACACGGATACCTCTGGCTCCGTACCACGGGAGTGCCGGGAGCTCTGTGCCATCACCCTTCTCCCACCGGGAGTGGGCAGCTGGGATGGCTGCTGGGTCGGGGTGAGGGGCCGTGGGGGGATGCGCTGCAGCCATCCTCACCTGCAGCTCATCCTGCAGACCCTG
>NW_009632068.1:0-21661 GCF_000690535.1 Cariama cristata
CCCCCGCTTTCCTGGGCTCTGTATCCCCCACAGGTGTAGGCCCTTGGCTGTCAGAGAAGCGGATCTTGGGGCGCTCAGCAGACCCCTGTCCCAGCGGGAGGTCCAAGGAAGAAGCTCGTGGCCACCCCTAGGGAGCTCTGGGCCCAAAATCCCTGGGTCTCAAGGGATTTGCCACTGATCTCTGCACAGTCCCGATTTCAGCTTGCAGTGATGCAGAGGAGCACAGCGGGGCAGCCGTACGGGGCAATCCTCCTCCATGTCCGTTAGTCCCTCCAAGCCCTCAGCCTGCTCATGGCCCCGGGATTGATGGCTGCCGCTCACAACCCCCTCCCCAGATGGCCGACCCTTTCCCTCCACAGCACACCTGAGCAGAGGGTAAGGGCCGAAGGGGTGGGAAGCTGACTTTGTCACCCCTTGGGGATATAGTCCAAGGGGGCCAGTGACCTGGCATGTGGCAGGGCCAGGCAGTGGCTGGCCACCCCCTTGGCTTCTCACGGATGCCTGCCCGGCCCATCGTGCAAACACTAAACGAATATGGACGTGTCTGGGAGTGGCACAGTCATGGAGAGACGCCTGGTTTGTTCCCCGGTGCCTTCCTTCCCTTTGGCCTTCCTTCTCCAGTGCCATGAAGTGACAAATAGCTACCTGTTGGGACAGGGGCTGCCTGTTTCTGCAGCAGCCAGGCACGTTTACACTGCGCTTGCATCAACAGGGACCCACCAGGCTGCAGCTTCAAAGAACTGGTTCAAGGAAAACGTTAGAATAATAACGCTAAATGTCAAGGTATATTGATTTAAGATAGATTCAGAGATACGCATTTTTAATATCGATGAGGACTTCCACCATTAAATAACATGGCCTCCAGTTTAACACAGCCACTGAATTCCCCTGAATTAATTTGTGCTTCAAGTTCAAAATGAGGTATAATGAGCTATAAAAGTGCATAATTAGATGGCCCATTTCATTTTAGAGAAGCTGGTCATACCAGCCTCCTTAGCCCAGCTGAGTGAATTGACTAATTAAGTATAATAGCTGATCAGCAGGCATGGACTTTTAGAGGTTTAGTTTACTTACTTTGTAGGGTCATGCATAGTAAAAACTTAGCTATTCTATATTCTTTTGAATTTTTTTATTTTAGAAACACAAAAGTACTACTGCTGGGGAAAAGAGATTTTTAAAAGAATAAGAGAGTAAAACATTTAGGAGTAGCCTTCTGGCAGGTGCAAAAGGTGCGTGTGCACTTTGAGGGGCTCCTTTCTTAAGGGCCGTGACTGCTGTCTGTAATGTGGAGGCTTAGGAAAGGGTTTAGGGTAAAAGCCCTTCAAAGCTGAGAGACAGATTTTCCTCCTTTCAGTTTGGGAGTACATGATAGGTTTATTTTTTTTTTTTTTTGGTGCATCTGTACCGCAAAATAATGCATGGTGGCATGTTCTACAGTAGTTATGGTTGTGCCTTTCTGCCGGTTTATACACACTTTCCCAAGCTTGCATTTCAGGAACAGTATACAGAAAGAGAGAGTTGCTTTAAGATTTTCCCATGGGAAAATTAAATCCTAAAATTTTTGTTCTGTCCCTATTCCAATATTTTATCTGTATTTTCTGATCTAGTGAAAGATGTCCCTAGCCGTGGCAGGGCATTTGGACTAGATGATCTTCAAAGGTGCCCTCCAACCCAAACCACTCTATGATTCTATGATCTACTTTTTCTTTTTTTTTTTCTTCTTAACTACCATCTTTGAAAATATACTTTTCCTGCTCCTTTAGACTCGGTTACTATTTGTGCTAAGTCCTTATCTTGTGTGAGTGTGCTTCATTGCATATGGGCTAAAGAAGCAACCAGATGTTTGATGGCCATTCTCTACTCTTGTTAGCAGTTCAACATTACCCTTCCACTCCGTTCCAACAGGTGATAGGTGGTGTGACATGGTAGTTAGCTTCCAGACATGGTTCATGGCCATCTTAGATGCCACTGCATTTTTATTTTTTTTTTACCTGAGGTAAACAAGTAATTATCTGTATTGAGAACACTCCTTTATTCTAAAAAGCCTGCAGAACAGCAGTAATGCTTTTTGTTCCTGGGTCATCTTATCCTCTGTCTGTCCCTAGCTAATGTATGAGCTAGCTTTTGAACTATCCATTATCGTCAGGAGCAAACAGAACGGAGTAAAAAAATAAATATATCATCGTGTAGCCAATTTCTCTTGTCCCCCATCTCCCAAAAAATATTTCATGGAGACTTCAAATATTTCTGAATCCAAAGGTGGAAAGGAAGAATTTATAATTTGTTTTGACAAACTGAAAACAAAATATTTTGACTTTTCATTTTGAAATCATATTTGGTAAAATAACCTCAGAATGTTTTATTTTCACCTTCCCACCCTCGCTAACCGGCTGGTAGGGCTGCCCACCAGTCAATCCCCACATTTCTTCCCCAACATCTATTCTTGTCTGCAGATTATCTTCTTTGGAGTTGTAGGAAAAGTGCCTGAGTGATAGATGAAACCTACTCTCTTGCTGGGGTGGTGATTTCTTCCATACAAAGACATTCAGGAATAATTTAACATTGGACTAAACAACTAATCCATCAAACTCCTGCTCATCAATCTCCATAAGGGCTGTCAGGACCATCGCCATGAAGGTGCTATCAGCATTGACACATGGTAAACTGAGAACTCCTTGCTGAAATACAAAATGTGTCGATAGACCTGGGTGTCCCTGGTATATACCCAGCACTGGTAATATTCAGAGGACTAATGTATTCTTTCTACAGTGCTACAGAAATCTTCAGAAAGAAGTTACCGATAGGGAGGATGGCAATGAAACACCTGAAACTCTTTGTGGTCTGTTGGGAGGCACCTTTCCCCTGTCCCCCTCTCTTCACTGCCAAGAGCAACACTAGTATTGTCAGTTACAAGACAATTGTGTAATGAATTTAAGTATAGTCGTACTTTTCTAAATATTTGATAATTATAGCATCCATCCCCAGGCTTATTACATAGGAGATGTGCCTACAGAAATAAACTGTGTAAAAACTTACATGGGACTATATCGACAGGCAGATAGCGAAGACTTGGGAGTATGAAGCTGTTTCCTTACTTGCCACCCAATCAAGAAAGTTTGGTGCTTGTTGTGTACCCTCAAATACTTGGTCCAGTCTGTACTGAGATGACTCTGGTAATGTGCCTGCCTCTTCTTTTTTTTGGAACTGACTCTACAGTTTGGTGATGGTTTAAGTTATCTTATAATAATTGCTTTCTTCTTCTTGGCACTCCAGTTGTTTACATCAGCAGAGCTGGGAAAGTCCTTCCGAATGTTTTTATAATTTGGCAAGTGCAAAGAGGCAGCTTTGTTCCAAATTGGGAGGAGAAATAAATGCATTGCTTAATCAAAATCTCTTTGCTCAAGGAAGAACTTGGCAGCTTGAAACTCTCAGGTCACATCTCGTCCCATTCAATAATTCAGAGGGTTGCTTATATGACCGGTTTCTAAACAAGTGGACATGTAGGACTCTCAGTATAAAATTCTGATGGATGAGAACAGATCATTTTAAACGTAACGAGACATGCTAAAGATAAAAATATTTTTGAAAGACAATTTGATAGGGTCGTGGAGGACTGAAAGTTAAAACTAATTAATTTGATTCAACTAATATTGAAAATGAACGTAAAGATATTTTCCACAGCCGTTTGTTAGTAAAATGGCTGATGAATTTGATCAAAAGGGAAAGCTTAGGGAGCAGGAAGAAAATGGAAAAAGTAGCCCATACTTCTGGGGGTACATTTTTAAAGACAGTTAGCTGTTTCTCATGGAAAATCCTGAAAAATTCCCTTGTTCATTTCTGAAAATCTTCTTTTCTCATGGTTTCAGATGAAGGTTGACGTTGCTGTCTTGAAACACACACACACACAAAATGGTCCTTGTCTTACAGCAAGGTTATTTTTATAAACTGAACTGCTCTCTCATATTCGGCTGATCACAAGCGATGCTGTGCTGAGCCCCACGGCCTCCCTTGCAGAATGTCTAATATCTGCAACTGCCGTCTTCTGGCAGAGAAAAGCACAGCGGAAACTGTGGATTTAGTGCTCGCTGAGACTAATGAAAACTCTCCCACTGATATCTGGACTAAGGATGAGGCCCTAAATTAGTTCAATGTAATAAAAATGAACCCACATTAGTAGGTAGATAGGGTAAATTGCATGCCATATCAGTGGAGATAAACAAAAGCAGGTCTCTCTCATTTCATCAGCGTTCCTTCCTGCAGAGTATACTTTTCCCAACTTCACTGCATCAGGGCTGATCTGCTGTATTCAGTGTATTACACACACCAGTGGATCCGTGTATGTGAACGTTTAAAGCCACAATGTTCAAACTCATCTGAATGCAGTGAAAAAGGATACCATCAAACGGGATACCATCAAACAAGATACAATCAAACAGGATACCATCAAACAGGATAAGGATACCGTCCCTCTCCTCAGAAGGAGACCTGTTGCTGCCGTGAGCAACAGAGCATTACATAGCAGCTCTTATTACAGCAAATGCTAAATAAATACCATGAGTCCAGTGCAACCTCAACTGGTAAATATTGACCACTGAATGCCCCCAGATGAAATAACTGATCTGAGAGGCTGTTTTAATTATGGGATCTCTGTCAGAGGAAACAGTACGATGGGTAAATCGGAGATGAGCAGAGTAGAGAGAGGAGCTTTGCTGTAGAGAGGAGAGCTTTGCTGTGCGTGGGTACGGCAGTGCGTACGTGTGCTGTGTGTGCTGGGGCTGCGTGCCCGGCATGGGCACGGCTCGGGATGGAGGCAGGGATATTGCGGGCAGATTTCACGCTTGTCTTCCACACCTCATCAGTGGTTAAGTGGTGGTGGTAGTGGGGCTGGTGCCCCACAGTTCGATTTGTTGAGCTAAGTAGGAAAGAACTTGAAGGCTCTGATGTTCATAAATGTTTGCCTTTCCTTCTGGGGTGGGTTACCTACAGAGAATATAGCTTAACAGCCGTAGGTGAGCAGTGGTAAGGTACGCCTGCCTGCCTCGGCCATGTTAGCCCTGCGGCACAGGCAGTCTGCATGACACAGCTTTATCCCATCTCCCTCTCCTGCCTTGTGAGACAGAGATTTGCATTCAGGCTGGCAGAGCTCTGTTTTCAGTGTTTCTACTGCTACAGTTTGTCTTTTTTTAAATGGTCTTTTCTGAAATCACTGTCATTTCATTTGGAAATCGTTAGATTGATATTATTAATAATTACTAACGTATGTTTGGCTTTGGATCTTGACTGCATTAAATGATAGCATTTAACATTCTGTTGATCACTTCTGAAGATGCAGCTATTCGTTACAGCTATTTCTTTAGAAGACTGTGTTTCTTTGTAGTCACCTCATACACGTATTTAATAGTAAACGATACCCTAAAAGTAAACACATGTGGCAGTTTGTGCAATAATTACTGGTATATAGCAAAGACGTTTATGACATTACTAATTCAAAAATCTTCTTACAAAATGGATCCTTTGTAAAATGTGAAGACACTCTTCCTCCCCTACTGAAATATTGCTGAATGCTCAGTGTTACCCAGCATCGTACTCCAGTGGGAAGCTACTGGACATTTCAGAGAGACTGGAATTTGTCCAGGCTTTACTGCTTTTGAAAAGCTTGATTAGAAAAGACCCATGTGCTACTTAGCCCATTTACAGCTCATACAGTTCTAAAGTTTCTTTTTAGGGAGGGGATGAGCTAGAATCAAGTCCAGTCCACTTGTTTTAGGTACCTGCCATTGTACGGAGGTATTTATACACCTATCACTGTGTATGTATTGGTTGAGTTATGTCATTTTCCATCTGCTTCACTTTGTTTATATTGAATGTCATCTACCCTGCTAAATTTTTTTAAAAATAATCTATTAATCATAATATAAGTACGGTTCTCCTGAGTGATTGGTGATATTAAACCAGATGATCAGGGCACTGGAGCATAACCCTGGCAACCAGTGCCAGGTAAGAAGGTAGCCCTGAGCAGAGTATTGCTCCACGTGTTCTCCAGAGATCCCTTCCAATCCAAATTCCTCTGGTTTTGTGATTCTATGTTTATTTGTCCCATGGACAAGTTTTATTCTGACCTCTGATTTAGGATTTTTGTTTGCATTTAGGCATTGTGATTATTAGACACTTTTTATTTCTTGCTCAGTACCGCTGATTTTCTACAGTTTAAGGAGAAGACAAATGACTTCTATTGACATCTTAAATGTAGATGTTATTAATAAGAAACTTAATATAATTCTTGAAGTAGTTAAACTGGAGCAAAACCACAGCTGAAAAGTTCTTACTTTGGATCTTAAGTCAGAGACTTCTTTGTGTTCTGTTGTATGTTGGAAAATAAAATGTTTTTCAGCATATGGAGAATGATCTTTACGCATCGGATGGATTACACAAGCACAATGACAGTCCTTGTTTCTCAACAAAGGAATCTGATGCTGATATTCATTGAGACTAAAAGCACCTGAAAATTTGCCCTGGCAAACACTGGGAATCTTGTGCCAAGTTTCTCCCTCCTGCTTGGCAAGGTGAAACTACCTCCAAAAAACCCCTGTGGAATTTTTGTGCAGTCTGTTTCTGCCTCGCCTGAGAGGGCAGACAGCGTGGAGCTAGCCCTTCTAGCTGGGAGGGGAACAGCTAGAAGAAAGATACCCCAGCTATTATTCATTTACTGGATCTCTGGCAGGTTGTTTCAGGGTCCTTTTCTTTCTCTACATCTTCTCCCTTCCTAGGAGTGCTGAAGGGGAGGTGCATGAGGCTGAGGACCCGTGAACCAGAGCAAATTGCCCAGGGAGGTGGTCGTTCTGAACCCATACCCGTTGCTCTGGGTTACCTGCCACACCTCCGGTGAAGACACTGACTTTAAGGCCAGGCACAGACCTATGCCGGCAGGGAGAGATGTGGTGTCCTGTCTTGCAGAGCCATTTTTCTGTAGTTGGTCGATAAGCTTCAAGTATGGGAAGGCTGCAGACCAGGAGGGTATCTATATCGGGTTGTGCATCAAGCTCACTGATTATTTTTAGAAATTATTTGGCAATTACATTGTCATTTCACTGGCTCTCCCTAGCTCTTTTTGTGACTTTTTTTTTTCCAATTCCATATTCACTTTGCCTGTATCAGCTGTGAGTTGATAGACTTTTATCGTACGGCCCTCCAGCAGTCTCTCCTCTAAGCTGCGCTTCCTCTCTCCAACAATGTGAACAGTAGCATACCAGCGTCCTCTGGTTTGGTTCTCCATGCTTTCCTAAAATTTTCTGGCATTCTGCTCATGTTTTGGTCAATGCACAGCAATGAGTTATATTTAGAGAACCATACATACCATCTATAAGGTCTCCATGAAATGGCTATTTCTTTCCTGAGGACCTATCACTGTATATGTATTGTTTGAGTGATTTCATTTTACATGTACTTCACTTTATTGATATCGAATGTCATCTGCCATTTTTTTTTAAATCACCATGCTATGAGATTCCTCTGCTTCTCTTTAACTACCTTGAAGTTGATTTTTATATCCTTAGTGAATATTGTCACTTCACTATTCAATTTCTTTTGAGGTTGCTTATGCCTACATTGAACTTGACAGAGTCTCTGCATCTATGCTTGCTGGGCTCTGCGGGGTACGGGGTGCCTAGTGGAGGAGATTCCATTTAGGCTACCTGAAGAGTAGAGAAATGTTTTATGATATCCACATTGAACTTTTCTAGCCCTTTCCTCTGTTTTATCTGAGCATCAACAAAATGAGTTTGGCAACTTCATATTTGAAGGGAAGTTAAACATTTTAATCTGCAAAAGTTTTGAATATTTGCCAACAGGGGAAGCACAGTGGTTGTTGCATGTTGCTCCTTGAGTGTCATCAAACACACTCCTCCGGTCACAAGACTGCATCCCTTTATCTTCACTGGCCATGAGCCTTGAATCGCCTCCCCTGTTACTGCCGCATCCCAGGCTGGGATGGGCTTTCCTCCCTCCCCACCTCCAGCTTCCAGCCACGATGAGTTCAGCTGGTCCAGCCTCAGCTGCAGGTCCTCCCTTTGGAGCTATGACAATCGGCCAGGTGGCATAGACAGCTTTCTCAAAACAAAGCACAATAAAATCAGAACAAAGTGAAAGACCAAGGTTAATAACTTCTTTTTCCTAAGCTGAGCTCCATCGCAACAGCCGAGGCAGGTTTGCCTTGTCCTACCTCTGCCTCCAAGCTTGCCACTGTGTCCCGTGGCAAAACCTTTACAAGCCCTCCGGATTATACCTGCAGCCTCCTCTTTCCTGTAGAGACAATTTTTAACAGATCACTTAGATCTTCTTTCTCTCAGGTAAGTCAGGACTGTCACAGGGCAAGACTGAGGCCTTCTCTGTGGTTATAAACATGGGATATTAGAGGTACGGGAGCTCTCCTTGCGGAGTCCCCTGTTTTACCTTCCCTAGGGGTGCCCTTAGGTAATCCTGTACAGCCACCTTTCATTTAACTCCGTTCATTTTGGCAAAGGGTTCTGCAACTCTTACCAGTGCTATCAGACCAGACATATTATTCCTAAAAGCACCAGAGATTTATAGCACACTTTTTTGGTTCACCTCAGTGCATTTGGGAAATCACACTACTTAGTTTTGTAAGCCTATCTGCTGTTTGATTGACAGTACTGTGATTGACTCCACCAATTTTACTGAGTTCTATGGCTTCACTTTTTGCTTTGTTATCATACCTCCTGGATCATGTGGATATGAGAATCTCATTTATAAAAATTAAAATTTCCAAACCTCATGAGTCTGGGAGGAAACCAGAAAGTAAGAACACTTTCTATGTGTAAAGGGAAACAGAAAGACCAGAAAGTTACTAATATACCTAAAATAATCACATTTTCCTTTTGAAGGCAATAAGGGCACGTGGCCATAGGAATGTACACATTCATAACTTGGAATTAGCAAGACTGAAATAAGGTGTTTCTTAGAGCTGGGTGTTGGGCTTCATTTGCCTGTTCAGAAGACAAAAAGAAAATGAGATATTTGGCAATGCAAAGCTCTAGTATGGGAGGGGAGCTGGTTTGGGTTATTTTACAGTGCATGTCAGTCTGATGCAGGCGGCCCAAGATGAATTAAACATGGGATTTTTTTTCTTTTAGTGAGAGATGTATCTGAGGAGACTGGAAAGAGAAGTACCTCAGGAGGCTACAGAAAGAGGGCATTGCAATGTCTATTGATTGATAACCAGTTCAGAAAGTAATTGCATTGAATGCTCGTAAACCTCCTCAGAATATCACTTGAACAGAGGGAAGAGACAATAATGATTAATATCTGGTTGCCCAGACTACTATTTCACTGTGGCTTCTTCAGTATTTTCTTGAGAGATCTCACCTGTAGTGGCTTAGGTTAAGGTATTGAAAACGTTTCAGACGTGCAAGTTATTAATTCTGCTAAGGGAAAATCGACTCTATTATTTGAAGGCTCCTTCCTATGACGTTTTTACCAGTCATTAAAGAAAAATACAGGCAGAAGAACATAAAGAAAAATACTTAGGAATACAGCTCCAGAATACGAAACTGAATCTAAATACTTGAATGAACAGAATTAGATGTTATGATCTCATTTTTCAGCTGTGTGTGGATCTCTGTATAATAAATAGTCCATCAAACTATATTCAAACTCTATCCTCTTTTACAAGCATTGTAATATGGATTTTTTTTAAACGATTGTGCTAGCACTGCAATATAATAAAGTGCAGAAATATGTGCAGATTATCAAAGATTTTTCATAACTGGGCATAAATAGAGCTTTTGGAGAAAGTCAATGGTGTCACAGCCACATCGAAATTCACTGGTCTGCCTCTTAATTTTTATCTAAAAAATCAATTTTATAGACAATAAGAAAATCCTTGCAGCATGCATTTGTAGTAGCACATGCACTGTGCTAGTGGCAAAAACCAGCCTTGAGTCTTGCAGTAGGACAGTATCAGAAGTATTATTTGATTTTTCAGAAGTGCGTCTGTATATCATCCCTTGATGTCTAAATCTAACATAGCCATTTATGGCATTGCACACTTTTTCCAGGAGATACTTTTCCTGCCGTGAACTCTCTCTGGCGTTATAAAGCAATGATGGATTAACCAGCTTCCATAGTGTTTCTGCAAATAGCAGTCAATGTGCTTTCAAATATGGAGAACTGATATTACCTGACCTCCCCCTTCTTGGGGAAATTTTGTTGTTGCTTTTTTATGAAGAGTTGCATAATCAGGGTGAAAAGGAAAGGAACAGAGTGTCTGTGTGAATGCAAAGCAGGAACACGAAGTATTAGGTTTTCACTGGACTCCACCTGTGCAATGATGCACAACAAAGGGGTGCTCATGCTCTAGTTTGTGATCAAGGTTCTTGTATGTCATGGCTTTGGCAACTTCTCTGACTAGGGCTGTACATAGATCCTGCATTTCAGAGAGCAACCTGTCACTTTTTGACATTTGGAGGGAAGGAGGAGGCTGTTTCTTTGCCATTTCTTCTTGCTTTTTCTGCCCTGTTTCTTTTCTTTTTCTTATTTTGCTGTGGAAGTGAAGAGAAAGTGAGGTAGAAGGGAAACAATAAAAATGGACCTATGTGTAGCTAGCACAAAAAACTTGGTAATTTGTTCTATGGGAGTATTTGCCTCCCCAAAATGTTCACAAAGATTAGATAAAAAAGGATTTATTTACAAAACCATAAAAAGTTGGCACTCTTAGTTCTGTCTACTGTGGCATGGAATATTGATATTACGAACTTGCTCCAGATGCTGACTTTTCATTCCTATGTTTTTCTCAACCTCCAATCAAATATACAGATCTGTTCAGAAGAGAAGGAAGAATGCAATTTGCGTGACATTGTTATGTTCTTACAGCCCCAGTGCCCTCCTCTCTGAGTGGCTCACTTCCATTAAACGAAGAAAGTATGATTCAAATGGGTGAGGTGATGCGGAGTTTCAAGCCACTGACGTCCATATCTTTAACCCATTCCCTTCAACGGTCTAGTGTGGAGACACACTGGAAATCATAAAAAGGCCTGAATGGACCTACGGACCCATTGATCAGCCGCCAGAGCTGTGTAGCAACTCTTGATATGCTCCATATCTCCATCAGCAGTACCACTGGTGTCCATGTGGATGAGCATCATGTAGTAGCAATGGGCAACCCTCAACAACAGCCCCGACCAGCGCCCCCAGCAACACCAAACCTTGCCAAGACAGCAAGCGAGGTCAGTAAAT
Source organism: Cariama cristata (assembly GCF_000690535.1). Classification (NCBI taxonomy): domain Eukaryota; kingdom Metazoa; phylum Chordata; class Aves; order Cariamiformes; family Cariamidae; genus Cariama; species Cariama cristata. The sequence continues at coordinate 11,251 of NW_009632068.1, forward strand.
GAGTGCCTAACTATTACTAATTTCATGACTGAAAATGTAGAGTTCACAAAGCTTTTAGAAAGCTATGGAAAGAGAAGGACAGCATTTCTAGACACTTATTTAATGGGAGTCAGGAAGGGAAACGAAGTTTCCTTATACAACAAGGACTTATTTTATTTCTAATGTTTGCTCGCATTATTTTTAAGATAGCCCCAAAACTGGGACAGTTACACAAAGCAAATCTATACAAGGCCACCACAACACAGACAGAAATAATAAGGCAGTCAGAGAAAATTACTTTTTAATCTGATTACTCCTTTTTTCCTCAGCTGGGTCAGGTTGTCACCATAATTCTGTTTCTCCCTTTCTCTGTCTCACAAAAGGGCTTTGCTGATCGCATATGATAAGATCATCAAACTTGTGACAAAATTGTGTGACCTTATGCTATTTGCTGATAAATTTTACTTGAACCCGAAATGCTCCTTAAACAACTTTGGAAAGTCAGTGGGCACTGGATACAGATAGGTCAAGAAATCTCTAATAAGAGCTTAATAAATCGTTGTTAGCTCATAGATGAGGCTTAATCTCAGACAAAACTCTTCTTCCCTTCAAGTAGAATATTTCATGCTGATCCAGTAACAATTCAGTGAAAATCAGCTTTTCCACTCCTTAGGTGTTGTTCTGTTCCCAAAGCGAGGCCGTGTTGAAAATGTAAATTTTCTTTTCAAGTTCTGCCATTCTGCACTTCTCAAGTGGCGGAGTTCCGAGGAAAAGCCATCATGTTTTACCTTATAGCCTCGCCATGAGGACTCATCAGTGCTTGAGAAAAAGAGGGATTGATTTTAAATTTACAGGTAACAAGTACTTAAGAGGAGAACTGAAAGCTGATTTGAGGCTTCCAATTCAGTTTCCTAAGACAAACTTTAAGTGAGTGCCAATTGGCTTGTGCAGGAGTTGCTGATAAAATCTATAAATCACTGATGAGAAATATATAGGTTGGAGTTTTTGTCCTTTATATCTGCACCACATACTTAGAAATTTTCATGTTCTATCTGTCTGGGCAAGATGAAATATCTTTGTCGCACGTAGAAAATGATGAAGAGATGTTATAGAGCCTAACTTCTCTTCTGTTCCTCCCACTCCCAGTCCAATAAACAGAGAAAAAAAAAAAGAGAGAAAATAATCACGTCAAATGCCATAAATGATGAAAAAAGAGTTGATGAAGAGGGACTGATGACCCTAATGTGAAACCACGTGCAGCTCAGGCAATTTGCAACCCCAGAACAAGCAAACAGAAGGACCAGTTGAGGGCCATTTAAAGTAAAACAACCTGGTTTCACATTGCTCAGTATGGTGCCATTTGCTTTGGATTTTGTTTTTCCAGCCTTTAAATACCTCACAAGTTCTGTTTGAATTGTCTAGGGTTCTTGTTTTTCTTTTTCTTTCATGAAGAGCTTTTAATTTAGGTCATTTAGCATAGCTTGTACAGAAAAAAAAAAAAGATACTAGGAAATAAAATGCTTTGTTGCTGTAGGCTAGTGCTTGCTGTGTGATCTTTTCTGAAATTGCTACCATGATTATTATTTGTGGTATCATGCCATGTTCAACAAATGAACTTGTTTTAAGGCTTAGTTGTCTGCACAACAGTGGCATAAGTGAGCATCGGGCGCTGTGTTCTTTCATGACTTATGTGAATACAGCAGAAGGGTAATGAGTATAAAGAGGGAAGAAAAGACTCAGATCTGAGGCTGCAGCATTATAGTGTTTCTTCTTTTTTCCTTTTTCTTTCTGAACCACTGTGGCAGAAGTTATAGCACCAGCAGATACTCACACAGCTATCTGGCCTATGCAAGGCCAAACTGTAGGCCAGACAAAATTTTACATATGGTCGTAATGAGAAATAAAGAGTAGTTGCTTAATGTCATGTCTGTGCAAATCTCTAACTTTTTGCTAAAGAAATCATTTGGCTGTTTAGAGATTTAGTCTGCTTAGCCAGAAACTGCTAAATAGGCATTATTATTTTATTCCCTGCACCAAAAACAGCACGCAGGAAAAGCAGTGCTGAGCACCCTCCTGCTGTTCCTCTAACGTCTTCCTCAGAAGTAATTCCTTTTACTTTTCTTTCTTTCCCCTGCTGCCCTTCCTTACCCCTGTGCTATTATCGTTCGCTATTGTTCTGCCTTTCTCTTACAGCAGCCGCCCATGGGCTTTAATCGGCAGCAGGACCCACCGTGGTGGGCGCAACACGGGTACAAGTGAGGAGTGCTAACAAGTTAGTCCTTGCACTGAAAAACTGCCAGTGTCCAGAACTATCTGTTCTCAATTTCTCTTCCTGACTTCATTCACTTCTTTAAAAGTAAAAGTGATAGGCTGTTAAGGATATGTGAGATGAGTTCAGCCCCATATCAGCTATAAGAGATACTGGAAATTTCTAATACACTGCTGGAACTCTCCTCTGAACACCAGAGTAGAAGCAGCCTTTTTAAGCAGCCTTCATTTTACAGGAAATCATCATCTTAATAAATCATCTTCTGCATCTTCTCTCACACCCCTTTCCTTTTCTAGGCTGCCTGCCCCATTTTTATTTCTGTCTGCTATGGCTGTAAACTTTCAAGGTATGGTTAGCATGATTGCAAAGGGGGTTGCCTAAGGTTCTTCACTTGCATAGCATGGAACAGAGACTTGCTAGGAATAAAGTTCATGGCATCATCCATGGTCAAAAAGAGCTAGCTTGAGAATTTTCACAACAACCAAAGGAAAAAACAGTTAGAAACAGATTTTGCCACAGCATGTTTTTTAAAATTTGTATTTAGGCGTGGGTAAATACACGTGGAAGGCAGGCGTGGCCAAAAGAATAACTTCTTCATTCTCCAACTCTAGAGTCTACAAGTCAGTCAGGGGGGGAAAAACACTCCTCTCCAAGGGAGGTCCACACAGGGAAAGTGTCCTTGTCTGCATCTCTCTGCTCTCAGCCTCTGGCTGTCTCAGACACACCAAGCAGCACAAGGGCCTCACTGAGCCAGTTGTTAAGAAAGCAAATAAAAATCAAATTATTGAAATTACTTCTAGTTGCACCTGATGCCCCAGCTGAGAGAACAGAATTCTCATTGCGGCTGGTTCTGGACCACTCTGTGGCAAAGACCCAGGAGCCACACATGTACCCACAACAACACTTTCTGGCGTTTGTAAAGCCATTGACCTGGTGGCCACCGACAATTTCCTGGTGATGCTCTGGTCAGGTCCCTCACGCACCAGGGGTATTTTGGGACCAGTTCCTGCTGGCTGGGCTCAGCACAGCCGGGGCACGGACCAAAGCTCCTGGCTGAGCATGCTATGAGGCAGCCTCGCCTTTGGCCTGGAATGGCCAGGACTCCTCTCAGGCAGGGAGCGCAGCAGAAGCAGATGAAAGTGCGCTTAATTAACAGGACCTTTTGGTTCCCTTTTCTTATAACCAGCCCCTTCTACCTGAATGACCTTCTTGGCACAGGAGATCAGACAGACTCCCTTATGCTGAAGCATCTGCCCACCTACACGAATGCCTCCCTTGGCCAGGGCTGTTAGCTTCTCTAGAGTTTCTTGCCCTCCCTCCTCAGCTATGTGTGTGCATCAGAGACATTGATCATTTCAGATTTGCTTTTTTTTCCAAATAATCGAACTAACTTTAAAGTAACTTGCACAAAATGTCACACAGAACCAAAGAAATTTGACCACCGTAAAGCTGAGACACTGCAAGTGAACAAAACGAAAGGGTAGGGATAGAGGCGAAGATGACACGGCAATAAATGTGTTAGTCAGCAAGAACAGATGTGGGCAGAAAGTGACACTCCTCCCACCTTGGCAAGAGAAGAGCTCCTTGAAGCCATGCTTTCACACTGCCTGCCTCGCTCTAAGGTTAGAGACATTCCATTCCAAACTATTAAGTAGGATCTTTTAAGATATTTTAATATTTTAGCCCTTGTATTTCCTAGATAGTTATTAAAGTTCCTGTAACAGAGTGAATGAGAAGAGGGGGTCATCAACTTTAATGTTTGGGTACAAAATGCTGACTTCCCTCCCACCTCTCCTGATGCTGCACAGCACAGTGACGGGCACAGTTCACTTTGTAGAGAGGGCTGCCTGCCAGGGACAGGGAGAGATTAGCCGACGGCAATGGTCTGGGACCTTCTAGGATGGATGGTAGGATTAAAATGAAACATTGTGAGAGATGTATGATACAATTCTTAAAAAGTAGATATGGCCCTTAATGATTTTATCAATTCATCAGTAATGTCATGGAGGCCAGTGATGTAAAAGAAAGAAGACATCTGTAAATTACATCTTCTTTTGGAAAAGGTATCAATACTCAACACTGTTGTGTTACAAGGTCTGTGGTAAAGTTTGTGCCAGACTAGAACTCACCTACAAAGCTGACAAAACCAGACGATTAAAAAGAGAAGAAATTTAGTCAACTTTACAACTTTCCTCAATCAGAAACACCTTAGGATGCATTCAGTTCTTTAATTTGGGGGCAAGTGGTGTGAGAATAGTTTTGAAAGCAACAGTCATCCTAGGATTAACTGCCTGACTGATACTCAGACTAATTCCAGTAAACATAGTGAGCCTGTGAGAGAAGAGATGAAGTCAGGTATGACTAATCTGAATGTCTAGAGATAATAACTTGTCTCTAGTTAGAGGAGTGCGCTTTATCCAGTCCTGCCTACGTGGTGTTTCTATATCCACCATTACAATTTATTGTTATTATTATTATGCTTTTATATGTCTGGAAATGTTCACGGCACCTTACACTATTAAACCTATAAGTTGCTGCTTCTTGCCAATTCAACTGTGAAACACAAAGCACTAATATCAGTGATATAAAAATTATATGATGCTTTCTATGATCTATTTATATGAAAGAATAAAAATCTTCGTATAAAGTATTCTGCTCTGTTCCTTCAAAAGACAATGGGGACTCCTAGCAAGAGGAAGGAACTTGCATTAATCAAACAGGAGAAATAGATAATTTTGAAGATTTACTATTTTAGCAGTCTAATTTGGTTATTTTTGAAGTGAGAGAAAGGAAACAAGATATTGAAAATAGAAGTAAGGATGGAGTTCATAGCTCCTGAATTGGTTAATATCACTTTTAGATGTTTTTAATGAGGTGACACGTTTGGGGATACAGTGCTTGTCTTCCTTCCTTCCCTCGCATGGCCCACATCCGTAGAAATCAGCTTTTCTCTAACAGCTGAGGCCCTTCCTTGCATGACAGCAGTGCATCCATCTTTCCCAGCAGAAGGATGTAAGGAAAATAAGGGGCAGGAGGCATTTACTCACCACTCTCAGCTGGGGAGTTCAAAATCAAATGAGGGATGCAAAACTCTTGTGTAGAGTAACAGCACAAAGCCAGTTACTGATTGATCACTTGAGCTTTCCCATTTGTGGGACACCAAACATTTCAGCACTTATGCATTGACAAAAGACTGAATGGAAGACCTGGGAAAATGCCGTTTAAAAATGAAATGGCTTTACCTGCAGTCAGATGTTTGCAGCCATGAATATTCTAGCAAATGGGTTTACAAGTGAGAACAGTCACTGCAGCATTACAATTATATACAGGTATAGAAGATACCCACGCAAATGATGTTTGAATTCATAAATATCATTAAAAAGTCAAAGAATTACACTTAGCAAGCACATAAAGAGCAAAGAGTCCCAGAGGATATGCATCCAGTCTGGACCAAGCAGTGTATGCCTTGATCCTGCATTTAAGTCTCTGTGGCCACAAATGTTCACCCAAGTGGTTTCAGTAATGAGATCCAGCACAACTGATTGAATTTTGATTGTAAGAGAGTCACAAGAGACTGCTTATAAACTGTCTGAGGAAAAGCTGAATAATGAACAGATTTGAGCTAACAGCTTGCTGCTCTTAAGAAAATGAACCATTGCCTCCAAGCTAAGGTACCCTTACGCCCAATGTTGCTTTCTGTTGGCTCTGCAGAAAAAAACAAAAGACAGAAGAGGCCAGCCACAGATGTTAATTAGTTAAATTACTCCACGTTATTTTTACAGTACATTATGAGTAGCTTTTATTATTTCACAGACATCAATCTTTCTAAAACAAAACTTTCCTTTATCATGTTCTTGTAACCTTCCCTATTGCCTCCTCTGTTGTAGCTCCAGCAAAATCGTCATTGATTGCAGTGCGAGTCTCAGTAAGATCCTCCACATTTGGCTTTTATTACTGAGGGTTTAATTTGTGCTCTTAGAAATAAATATGTTCCTTTGCCCTTCATGTAATTAACCTCACAGATTGAAAGTTGCAAATAATTTTGAACTTACCATAACTAAATGCATTTAACAGTATGATTACCAAGCCGTTAAATCTGAAATGCTAGAACCTGAAATTTTACAACATCTGCATGATTCATAGCCTTGTCTGCACTAGAAGAAAGATACTTGTTATTTCATACCAACATGATGCCCAAAGATGCTGCAGACTTCTGGTTTCATAACTCTGTGAAAAGGGTATTGTCTGGCTGTTCAGTTGCAGAAATGCAACAAATTAATGCTGTATTTGATCATTTGCCATTTTATTGCTTCCTTCAGCAACGAAGAAGTGTCAAGGGTTTGGGTTTCTTTTTGGTTAGGCATAGCCATGCATGCAACTGATTAAGAAAACAGGTTATCATGGAAATGTATAATAAGCATACGACCCACTCGGAACTACCAGTTTGGAAGTGTTTCTGGCATCCTGATGTGATCACACCTAAGCCACGTTTTCCAGTCTGACTCAAGAGTCCGATGCACTAGGGATGCGCTCCCAGCCTGCAGGGAAAGAAAAAAGGCCAGCTGCTAAACATAGCTGGCCCTGTCTCTCCTGCCAGCTGTACTCCAGTCCCAAAGTCTTGTCTGCCCTGGGATGGCTGACATGGCAAAAGAAAAGTCCTCCCTTCTGATCCTGATTCTGCAGGAACATTGCAGCTGAATAGAGAAAGCAAGCATTATGAAAATAGTTGATTTTAACAAACTGTTGATTCTGGTCTTCTTTGTAAAGCTCTCTGTAATCCTAGGGTGGAAATTGTGAAACAGCCTACAAAAAATGGCTAGAGTGCCGCTGACGCTACTGGCCTATACCCTGCCCCCATCTTCTTCTTCCTTTTGAGATACTGAAAATCAAATCCTGCACACACACGAGCATCTGGTTCAGCGTACAGTAAGGAAAGGGTTAGTTTAATTTCGATTCAAAAATCTATTCAAAACCTTGATGGTATCGCTATATTTTGTATTTCCTATTTCTGTATTTCCTATTTCTCAGTGCACGTGGTCTGGCTCTGCCCATGCTAACCACGGAGCTGGGCGTCCAGGGCAGTAAGAGGCCATGATGCCTGAAGTTACTAAATATGATCCAGTTCAAGTCTAAGCAGACATTTTTATTTGCCGCTTGGCTCAGTTAAAGTGCTGTGTTGTGCCTTAATTATCACTCTCTCACACCACGCTGGTACATCTGTAATATCTTTATAGCTTATACAAGCCGCTAACTGTTCTTAAAAGTAGCTGCATTTTAAAGGCCAATATTTGCCTATGAGACGAAATAGCCTGGAAATGATGCTGAAGTAGCCTTTCCAAGTAAAGGAAGCATACATTTTCAAATGTTTGCATCATGGTTTTTTAGTCACGAAGCATAAACATACAAGCACCAAGACTGTAGTGTCCCCAGTGTCCTGCTGCTTGCCCAGTTATGACAGCCACTCAGCAGGGAATGTGTGGGGTGTGCACAGTGAAGCGATTTCTTAGAAAAGACAGAATATGATGATATGGAGGTTTGTTAGGTGGCATGTGCCTTTGAGGTGTAGGAAAAAGTTAAACTGAAGAAGCGTCTGCAATGGAAGCAGTAGAACGATTCCCATAGGGTGCATTGCAATAAAGAAACATCAGAATACTTTATTCCTGTCTGTCCTTATTCAGATTTAATGGTTTATAGGTAAAGCTTGTAGGCCAGGTACAGCTTTATGCACTCATAATGTGGAAAAGACCACAAAGGGCACTCTTTCTGCCATGGCTATTACAAAGCCTTCCCAGTTTGTCACCAAGTCTTAAAATACAACCTAAAGATCACAACAATTTCAGCTGAACTGATGCCTGCACGTGATGCCTGTTCAGGGCGTCGGCAACCGTCCTCCGAGATGGGACCCAGACCCACAGGGCCACTGGCCCACCTGGAGCACCCTTAGCACGAGGGGCTCCTTCTGCATCAACCTGAACTCTCCCACTACTGCAGAGTGACATTTCTCATCTTTTTAAGGCCACTTACTTTCTTTCAGCTTCTCGAGGAGAGTTAATAGGGCATGACCATACCAAGAAAAAGTCATTCTCAAAAGTTCTGCTGACAGGGGTGTTAAAAATATGATGCAAATAGGCTGAACACAGAGAAGCAAAAATGAATGAGGCGGACAGCGCAGTATTTCTAATTTTTAATGAATCAGTCCTAGATGATTACATTACAAACAAGCCCAAGTTTGATCCTAGGATGGGCAGACCCATGAGCTCTCCTCCCAAGACATTCGTTGCAGATCACTTCCCTTTGAACGCACCCATAGGCACACTTTATAGGGAGAAACCAGCAGGGCTCTGGCTCTCTCCTGCTTTGATGGCTGGGTTCGACCCTCTTCACTCATCCCAGTAGTCCCAGTGATGGATCAGGGCTTTAAACATTTTTCTTCAGCTAAAGGTTCATTGGGCACCTAAAAGACACATTAAATTAATATATGCCCTTCTCTTCGTGTCTTAAGGGTGGCGGTGCATAATGTTATCGAGGGCCTCTTTGGGTGTATCTTATTAGCATGGGTTTGTAATATTAAGTATAGTTTTAAATTTGATGGACTTGCGCCATTAACATTTAGTGGAATTTTATAAGCGCTTTATCAGCTCATTCACAGGAGGCTGACAGGGCCTTTTTACACCCAGGCCAACATTTTTAACTCGCTATTTCCCATGGTTTTGTGTGTAAGCACAAGTAATGTACAGAGTCCTCAGCAGGAGGGTGGCATTTTTGTTGGACGGTTTGTTTCTTTCACTCCATAAAATATGAACTGTTTGGCTTGGCAGATTTGGATTCGCGGTCACAAACAAAAGAGAAGGGAGGAAAAAACCTCAGGCATGGTAGTAGGCAATGCATTTGGGTTAAAAAGCATGCGGGGAGGGGGGTGGGTGGTGGGAAGCCTTAGATTTCTTTTGGTTTATGGGGTTTTTATTCTTTACTGCAGGGTTCAAGGCAAGCAGGGGATATCAAAAGCTGTATTTTGTTTTCTTAATAAATTTTAACAATAAGAATCTGGAAAATGCCACAGAGCAACATGTTGCTTCAGAAAATCCTGTATTGTAAGTAGCAGCTGAAAAGAAGACTCACCTGGCAGCTGGAGCTATGAGAAGCTGAGGCTGGGAGGATTAAGTCATGTCTAAGATAAGGCACAAAACAATTTCACCTTTTAACCTTCCTTCCCCTTCTTCTTTCAGTGAAGAATAAGGAGGAAGATAGGAGGAGGCAGAGAAAGGAGATTAATAACATTATTTTTATTATTCTTGAAACCAGATAGAAGAGAGTGAGCACTGCAAGTACACACTGTCTATGCTTTGCTATATTTGCTCCCTGGTTTTCAAGCAGAACATACTGCACACAATTTCTATCATAATTCATGTGACAGGAATAGGTGCAGCTGGGACAAGCCGTGAGGAGGCCTGTGCTGTACTGCTGTTCCTTCCCAGGTCCATGCTCAGTGTTAGCTAGTCCTCTCTTTTCACCAAGGCCTTTCTGTTCCTTAATTCATGTGACTACGTGAAATATACAGCTTTATTTTTTTTCTTAATTTTATAAACAAGAGCTTTTTTTCAGAGTGATATTTGCTGTCTGGATAGTGGAAACAGAAAACCAGAAGGCGAATAAAAATAATGCTATATTTATTTTATTTTTAAGCCCTTACATTCTTGTGGAGGAATGTTTGTAATGCCTGAATAATTGGGTTGGCAAAAGCAAGAAAACGCCAATGATTCTGAATTCCAGTCTATTGCCTCTAGCCTGAATTTCCAAGTACTCTCTACTTTCCAGGTACAATCTATATGGCAAAGGATTGCAGGACTGAATCATTTTTCCCTGGAGGTATTCAAAAAACGTTTAGATGTGGTACTTCAAGACATGGTTTAATGGACATGGTGGCATCAGGTATACGGTCGGACTTGATGATCTTTGAGGTCTCTTCCAACCATAATGATTCTATGAGTCTATGATTCTATGATTCTATGACCTGACATGTGTGGTACAACCTGTTATTTCAAATAGAAATGTATGCAGGGGAATTGTGGAGGGAGCAGGATTCTTTGGGAGGTTTTCTCTGTCAGACCTACATTGGGTAGTAATTAAAAGTCAGGTTGAACCACATGGACTCTCCAGGCATGA
>NW_009632069.1:0-844 GCF_000690535.1 Cariama cristata
GGGCAGACCTGCCCACCGTGCCGCAAGCGCTCACCGCGCATGGGCTGGAACGTGCCCAAGGTGAGCCCTCGGCGGGATGGTTGATGTACTGTGCCCTGTCCAAACCCGGACCCTCCCTGGGCGATCGTCCCTCCGTTACACGTCTTGCGGGGCCATCTCCAAGGAGGTCGGGCCATCCCTAACAGACCTGTGACCTGCTGGGGGTTGAGGCTGGAGGGGCTGGAAGCTTTTTAGGGGAGTGTCGACGCCAGGCCCCCGATGTCGCCCGGCACGGCACATCCGTGTGCTCCTGCGCAGGGGCCCAGCAGGACCGTGGGGCACTGAAGAATAACACCACCCTGCTGCACCAAATCTGCTGGAGGCTCTCAGCCCTTCTCGCTCTCCCTGTTTAACATGCCATCAGCTGGGTTTTGTACTGACAGGAGATAACGGCACTGCAGGAGTTGCTGGCAGGGGTGGTGGGTTTGGCAGCTGTGAGAGTCACTCAGCTCGTGGGGAGAAGGCTGGATTATGTGAGAGGTTTCTATTAAAACCACTAGCAGCAAAACAGTCTATAATGTCACTGTCCCATCAGTAGGGCTCAGAGTTAACAGTGCGTTAGGGCACTCTGCCTGCCCAGCCCTCTGAGCAGTTCTGGTAAAAGAGAAAAAAGCCCTCTTTCTCCAGGTGCATCCCAAGTGATCCATCACCTTCGCCTCATGCCTTGTGTAAGGCAGGAGCAGAGGGGACGTGTGTGCTCCCCACGAACGGCGTCGGCCGTGACCCCACACAGACAGGCCGGGGGAGCCCCCTGCGGTGAGCTGCCCTGCTGCGGTGGGAGCAGGGTGACAGGGGGACGGCTGGC
>NW_009632070.1:0-637 GCF_000690535.1 Cariama cristata
TTTTACCTGAGCAAGTAACATGAGCCCATCCCTTCCCTGCCAGTCAGATACTCTCTGCCCCAAAAGAACTAGCATGGCGACACTCCTTGTGGATTTCTCTAAAGGAAAGGGCAATGTTTCACGAACTGTTACTTTCTCAGAGGCACTGGGTGCGATGCTCCATTTTCTTTGCAAAACCTTGGGGAGGGTATGTTACATTTCTGGGTGCCTCAGTTTCCCAAGAAAACAATCCATTTAACACTTAATTACTTGAGGTAGGCTCTGATCTACCAGAGGCTGCTGAAAGCTGGCAGGAGAGTATCAACGCAGCGAAATACCGCTTTGTTATTAAACTGTCCCTTAAGTGCCTTGTGTTAGCAACTGTTGGAGACAGGATGCATTTCTTCTCTGATCTCCTTTGTTTCTGTACCTCTATTTCTGCTCAGTTAATGTACATCACTTAGCAAGTACGACCTTGATGTAGATTTCTCTGTACTTGTAACTTTAAAATTTCTTCAAATAAGGCAGAGATTTGCTTCAAGAGCAGTATAGAAAATCTAACTTCTTCACCTGTGGTGTTAAATAGCAAACGGGGCAGGTCAGCGTGCGAGGCGAGATGCTGAGCAGCGGCGGCAGCGGGAGCGCCACACTCCCACTG
>NW_009632070.1:675-1253 GCF_000690535.1 Cariama cristata
GGCAGGTCACGGTGTGAGGCGAGACGCTGAGCAGCGGTGGCATTGGCAGTTGTGCCATGCCATGCTGATGCCAAGGGGACTGCGCCTGCTCAGGGTCCAGAGTGGCTCCCCCACCCCAGCGGCATCACTGGGACTGCCCTAAGGAAGGGGCTTATCCCGCCCGATCCCCGGCACCGGGCAACTGCCCCGATGGGGACTTCACCCCGCACCTTCTGCCAGCCAGAGCTGGGAAGGTGAGGGTGCTTCCCGAAGGTACCCTTGGCTGCATTGGCCCTGGTGTTTGGAGCTCGGGTGGGGAATGGGCAATAAAGAGGGATGAAGTTTCCAGGCACTTTCTGGCTGGGGCAGTCATTTCACCATTCTTGCGGTGATTTGGGGTTATTTTGCTGTACCACTGAGGCAAAGCTGGGCTGCAGAGCTGAGCACGGTGGGACCCCGGGCAGGGTGTCATTGCCTGGAGGCTTTGAAGTGCTTTGCCCACAGCCCCGTCCCCACTGGGGGGGATGCTGGTCATGTTCAGGACGAAGGCCTTGCAGCCCTTGTTGTAGGAAGGGTGTCATTGCCTGGAGGCTTTGAAG
>NW_009632071.1:0-202 GCF_000690535.1 Cariama cristata
GGATGTGCCGCAGCCCATGCCCGGGTGCTCCAAACCCCCCGTGTATCACTGCTGCTTAAACGCTTCCGAGGATTTCCCACCAGGGACTGGTGCTGGGCGATCGTGCCGTGGCTGTGGGGAGAGCAGCGATCTCGGCTGCCGGCGCAGCGTGGGGCTGGCCGTGAGCAGTCCCGGGGGGCAGGAGGGGCAGCGCCGGATCGGG
>NW_009632071.1:368-2400 GCF_000690535.1 Cariama cristata
TCCGGCGTGGCGTGCCAGCTGCGGGCAGGGCGGCTGCTGCAGACGATGCAGTCCGAGAGCAGCAGGGAGGCTTCAGGGGAGGCGATGGAGTAACTCACAAGCCAGCAGGCAAAATGCAACCCCAAATATCCTTGTCTCCTCGGGGAGGGTGACTGTGGGGGCACGCTCGGACTCTCCGGGGAGCTCCCACCAGGTCTTTGCTATAAGACGGTGCATCTCCGCGGTGGCACACGTGTTGGCACACACCCGTGGCCTCAGCTCCTCCTGAGGTCACCCCGCTGCGCATGTGTGTCCACGTGCAAGCACCCGTTCTGGGGCAGAGCACCCAAAGCCAAGCAGCCCGAGGGTAACACCAGGGAAGGCAGCAGAGCCGCCCCGGTGATACCTGTGACCCACGGTGGCACTTTGGTGTTGAAATACGCTGCATTGCTACAAGTTGTCTTTGTTTTCCTGGGAAGGCAGCTCCTCTCGAACCGTATCCTTCCCAGCGCGTGAAAGCCAGCCCACCAGCAGCTCAGGAGGAGCCCAGCTGAGGACCCCATCGCCCATCGGTGTGCACGCCGCCATCCCCTAAGCTGGCACTCCTGCCCCGACTCCGTACGTGCCACCACCCTGCTGCAGTCGAGAGCAAGTGGGGAGAGGAGAGCGAAGGAAGGACAAGCCCGCTGTCCTCTCAGATGCTCGTCTGCAGGTCACCATTGAGCAGGGTCCTTTGGGTTTCTGTGGTCTCGTTGAGCCTGGATTTGTCCTGCTTGCTGTCGCTGCGGTCCGCCTCATCCATGCCGCTGACCTTCACCAGGCAGAGGACGTTCTGAAAGCTCTTCTTGAAGTTGTCGGACAAGAAGGCATAAAGGATGGGGTTGGCACAGCTGTTGGCATAACTGAGGACCACCACAAAGTCGAACATGCCCTTGAGGACAGGTGTGGGCACGATCAGGACGGAGACTGAAGAGACGTTGAAGATGTAGAAGGGGAGCCAGCAGAAGATGAAGACAGCGACCACAATGGAGACCATCCTGGTGACTTTCTTCTCGGACTTTTTCCTCTTGGAGGAGCCCACTTTGATGCCCGAGGACTTGACTTTGATAATGATGAACAAGTAGCAAAGGCAGATAATGGTGAGAGGCACCAGGAAGCCCAGGATGAAGGCGTAGATGATGAAGCCCGTGTACCAGGCACCCGACTCTCCCGGCCAGATGATGGTGCAGCTACTCCTGCCGTGATTATGCTGCACCCCGGCATAAATCATGATGGGCATGATCACCAAGAGGGAGACGCCCCAAACAGCCACATTAATCATTTTGGCTGTCCTGGGCCGCCTCCACTTGGCAGATTTAATGGGATGGACGACAGCCAGGTACCGGTCAACACTCATAACCGTCAAGCAGAAGATACTGGTGAACTGGTTGATCCCATCCACCGTCATGACAATTCTGCAGATGGCTTTGCCAAAGGGCCAGTGTACCAGGGCGACCTGCATGGCCAGGAAGGGCAGACCAAGCATGAACAGCTCGTCTGCGATGGCCAGGTTGAGGATGTAGATGTTGGTGATGGTCTTCATCTTGGCATAACGAAGGATGACGTATATCACCAGCGTGTTGCCGCACAGCCCTATGATGCAGACCACGAAGTAGATGAAGGTGAGGATGGCGTTGCTGGTCAGGTCGAAGTGCTGGCCTGTGGCGTTCTGCGACGCGTTGGTGGGCGCCTCCAGAGAGAAGTTGTCAAAGGGGGAAGCCGGGGAGAACCAGAACGCGGTGGCATTGGGCAGCTCGTACTCCAGCTCCATGGCTCTGCCGGTCCCTTGGGCACTACTGGTTCAGAGGAGCCGAGATGTCATCTTCCCTTGCTCTGGGGATACAGGAGAAGATTCTAGAAATCAGAGAATAAATAGAAGTGAAGGGGCTCCTGGGGAGGATTTGCCCATCCTGCTGCCAAGCTTTGTGGGAGAGATGCTCCCTGGGGGGGCTTTCCCCAAACCACCTCCCCATCTCCCCCCCGGAGCCCGAGCGGTGCTGAGCGCTCTGTCCCG
>NW_009632072.1:0-1776 GCF_000690535.1 Cariama cristata
CAAAACTGCAGCCTGTGCTACCTGGATGAAACAGCCAGGCTGTGGGCAGCGGCTTTACGGTGTGTTTAGTTCCTGTGGTGCTAAAACAGAGAGACGCGAAAAAGGGAAAAAAACTGCTGAGGTTTCAACATAAACCCTCTGGCTTTGCCATGCAGCATTCTCGTTGCCCGGGCAAGCGCAGGGGACCGAGGGCAGGGGACCACAGCACTGCTGCCAGCTGCCCTTGCTGCTGGGATGATGCTCTGGGGGGGTTCCTTCTGAAAATGAAATGAAAAAGCAATTGCAACTCATCCTCAAGCCCAGCTCCCAGGTGCAATTCTCCATCACAGAGCCCCAAAGGTGTATGGGGGCAGAGAAAGGACGGAGGGGATTACCCACATCTGCAGCAGGTTTGAGCTGGATGCAAGGGTGTCCTTGTCGTGGGCCCCAGCCCCCTGCTCACCCCAACAGCTCTCAGCATAGAAATAAGAAATATTTTTGCAGTAGCAAAATGAGCAGCCGGTCAGAAGAGGAGGGATCACCTGTGGGATGACCCTGTGATGGGTCAGCAGCTGGTCCAGACCTGGGCATAACTTGGGGAAGTCAGAGGCACTGCCCCGAGCTGTGGGACAGCATCTGAGCTGCCATGGGTCCCTGGGATGCAGGGTGCTCCCATCAGAGCAGCCACCAGTCCCCAGGGCACAGGGTGCTTGGGCAGGGCAGGACAAGGAGCAGATGCAGCAGCAGCCCAAGTGCCAGTGGGCTGAGCTTTTGTGATTCAGAACAGGCAGCAATTCTTTTTTCCAGTGTTTTAAGGCTGCATTTGTGTTTGAATGCCAGTGGGATTTGTCAGTCGGAGCCTAGGCTGTCCTCCACCCGTTTCATACCTTCTCTCTAAAAGCCTTGCATCCCAGCCAGGCTCTGGACAAAGCCAGGGACACAACTGAGAGCAGGAAAGATTGCTAAGGAGGAGGTTTCTCACAACTCCCATCACTTGCCTAACTGGTATTAGTCGAAGCCCATTGAGAGGGAGCTGGCAGGGCTCCCCGGTGGTTGCCAGTGCAGGGACGAAGCAACAGCCTGAATGATGCAGGAAAGGGTCCCCACCTGAATCGGTGACAGCCATGACATGCGTGGATGGGGGTAAGGTGCAGCCCATGCACTGCAGCTGGGTGCACGCTGCAGGGCCCTAACGCTGAGCAGTAGCCAAGGGCTGTGGCATGTCAGAGCCGCAAAGCCAACACCGACCCAGGCCAGCCGGACAGCCTGTGCCACCTCCCCGGCACGCAGGGCTCGCTGAGCTTCGGCTCCCTGCTTACCCACTCCCCTATCCTCCTTTCCAGCTCCTGCAGGTGGTCAGTTCTCAAAATTGGTCTTTTTTTAACTATTTAGCTGCTTTTGTGGCTCCAGGATTTTATGGATGGAAAGCTGAAAGTAATTAGTGACCCTCCCCCGCTTCCTGTTGGGAAAAGGAAGAAGAAAGCACACACAAGAGCAAACCCAAAACTTCCTGCCCTGCTTAATAATCAAGTAATGAGTCCAACTCGGCTGGGAAAGTCAGTTTATACTGGGCAAGCTGTTAATTAAAGAAGGGCCGAGCAGCAGCTCTGCTCACTTTTACAGCCACACACATCCTCCTGTTCCGTAACAGCCCCTGGGAGAGAGGCAGGGAGCTGGATGCTAGCGGGCTGGAGGGGGGATGAGTGCTGGGGGGCAAGCGCTTTTATTCCCTGGTTAAAAGGAATGTCCTGGAGATGGCACCCAGGAAATGCAGGGGGAGGAAGACAAAATCCCAGC
>NW_009632072.1:1898-2135 GCF_000690535.1 Cariama cristata
GCCTAGAGGCAGGTACCTGGGGTGCCCTGGAGCACCTGCCCCTCGGTCCAGTCCCGCCTGTGGGCACGCAGGGCACGGCCCCACCTGCACTTGCTGAAGGGCTTTGCGGTGACAACAGGATGTGTCACCTCTGCTGCCACACCACCCACATCGGGTCACTCACCCGGAGGCTCAGCTCACTGAGGTCCCTGGTGTTTTTCGCCGTCCCCAGGGAGGCTCAGGAGCTTATCAAGAGCC
>NW_009632072.1:2165-3109 GCF_000690535.1 Cariama cristata
TCCCCACGGCGTGCCGAGGGACACGGCCAGGCTACAGATGCTCCAAGTAGCCCCGCGGGGAAGCCAGCACCCACTCGGGCAGGCTGAGAGGAACCAGGGAAGCCCTTAGGCTTTCCCAGATGGAACCAGGGAGATCCGCTGCACCCCAGCAGCCTGAGCCCCCCCCGAGCCTGCATCACCGCACAGCTGCCCCTTCCCCAGCCCCAGCCCTTTGGCAGGAACTGACTCAGCCTGCCTTTTCCTCCCCCGGGAGGGAGCTGCTCTGCAGATTCCCTTCTGTGATGGCCACTTGCTCTTCACCTACAGCCAGAGGCCAGGAGTGCGGGCTGGGAGGAGAGCCGAATCCAGCTCAGCACCCCGGTTCCTGCAACACTCCCCACCCACTGCTGCATATTCACCCTAAGCACCCACAAAACCCTATTATAAATTAACCATTTTATTGAATATCAATAAACCGTATATAATTATATAAAAAGTTTCATCAGTACAAAATTGTGGCACAAAAATATAAATACCAGTGTACCTTTGAAATGTAAACATCCTCTTTGTAATGATTCCATGAAAACAATGTCCAAAGAAAGATGCATTCAGGAGGCACCTGTCAATACCCATAAATAGGGCTTTTGGCACACACCTGTCGGTGGGCAGCCTTGGGACAGGCCACCATTGTATCGGCTGACAAGTGCCCGCTATTAGTCACAGTTCTCTTGAAAAGCAGTTGTTAAGAGTCATATTAACAGGTGCTTGAGTGCATAGCTGCTCTGTAAACAGGGTTGGTGTTTGAAATGGCTACCCATGCCTTTTATGGACACTGTTAATCTCGCAGGCATTGCAAATTGTCATTGTGCTGGGGAGAAGCAGCTGCTTCACAACTACTGGGATACTGTATTATTGCATAGTTACACCTTCTACAGGCGGCGTATATACACTCGGGGTGGGGGGGG
>NW_009632073.1:0-1295 GCF_000690535.1 Cariama cristata
CACGTATCTGCGGGCAGCCTGCGAGGGAGCAGCACGTTCCCATCGATTTCTGGATTGAAACCCCCGTCTCCGCGCCCCGGGAGGGAGGGCGAGCCGTTTACCCCTCCCCTCCTCCAGCAGCTCTCTGAAGACGAAGCTCCACGCATTGATTTTCTCGCTAACGAAACGACTTCCTCGCCGCGCACCTTTAATTGGATGAGGCTAATATGCTGCGGGTGTTTTGGGTTTTTTTAATTATTTGGGGAATGGCTGATGACTCTCCCTGGCAGCCGGGGAAAGCCGGGGCCGGCGTTTTGGTGTTTGCTGCTGGGAGAGCTGTGCCATCCCGCCCGCCCGTCCCGCTCCCGCCGCAGGATGCGGCCAAGGATGTCGCTTCCCCGTTAGATGCCGCGTCCGGGAAGGCGACGGCGAAGACGGCTCGGAGGGATGCTGCTGCGGTTCGAGCTCTTGACTGGTTTAAAAAAAGCAATATCTTCCTACGTGTCTGTAATTGCTGGATGTTTGACGGTCGTAGAATTTAGTTAACGTCCCTGCTGTTATATTGATTTTTAATGTTTATTTGCGAGACCTCAAACGTGTGTCCACGTTCTTGAATGGCTTCCCAGACTGATCTGCTGGGCCACTTCCCCTCTGATAGGAAATATCGTTTTTACGGGCCAGCAAAACGGTATTTAATGGTGGCTGACAGGGCAGTGGTTGAGGGCAATATGTATTGGACACTTAAACGTTTCTATTATCCGCCTCCTGGCACAGCCCACTGCGTTTTACTTGCGCTGGGAATTGCAGGCGGGTTTGCCTTTTTCATCGGTGTCACGACGACGCGGCTTCGGTGAGGACTCAACTCCCGCCCCTCCGGCTCCTCCGGGGCTGGCGCGGTGCCGGTGATCCCCGTTTTGGGGGGGTCCCACATGGCTGCAGACCCATGACATGCTCTGAGGTCGCTGTTTTGTTTTGGTTTTTTTTTAAGGCAAATGTTTGCTTTTATGCGATGCCGGGGAGAGCCGCTGCCGCCGCGCTTGGAGAAGAGGCTTTTAAGCACTTGAGTGCTGCTTCCAGGGCAGGCATTTCCCATCTTCTCCTTAATGCAGCTGCAGGGTTTTACACGAGCCGGGTAAATCCCTGGCTAAGCGGTGGCAGAGGAGCCCGTCCGGAGCACCAGCCCCACGCCAGCACCGTGCCGGCACCCCTGGCCGCACCACGCCAGCCCTGTGCCGGGTGGGATGGAGGGTCCATGCCGGGGGAGCTTTGAAAGCAAAGCTGGGGCATCTTTGTGAGCGGCTCCCGTGCCCTCCTCG
>NW_009632074.1:0-1049 GCF_000690535.1 Cariama cristata
CGCCTGACTACGGCATGGCCTCCCAGGCCTTCCCGGCACAAGGCGTCAACACCTTCAAGCAGAGGCCGTACAGCGTGGCCGTGCCCGCCTTCTCCCAGGTGAGCCCGTGGGGCAGCGGGGGCTTCTCCCACTTTGGGGGGCACTTTTTATCAATGGGAGCTGCTTGAGCAAATCCCTGGGCGTTAGTCCCTGCTGGAGCCCGGCGCCTGGTGGCCCGGGTGTCTGCGGCTTCTCCGTCCCAAAAAAAAGAAGGATGAAATGTGTTAACGCGTTGTTCTCGGTCCTGGCGAGGGGCAGGAGGGCTGCTCTCCAACCTGTGTTCGTTGTTTGTAGGACTACCTAATGCCCTATGGTTGTGCAATTAAAGACTATTCCAGTGGCCTCTGCCAACCACCCTCCGCTCACTACAAGCCTTACGCTAGGTCGACAGCTGTAAGTCCAAACACATGCAATGTTTCCCTTGGGATTTACGGGCAGTTGGCCGTTTTTGCCTGGCGACCCGTGTGCCTTGCCGGGGGCCCCCTCTGCTGCCGAGGTCTCTGCTGGGGAGAAGGGACGAGGGATGCAGGGAGGCAGCAGGCGAGGGGAGCGGTGGATGGGGAGGACCGGCCGGTTTGGCTCACCTGGGCAGAATGGGCAAGGCACAGGGAGCGAATGGCACAAAATGGCACCGTAAACCCCCAAAGGACAACACTTGCCGACTCCGTGGGAGCCTCCCACCAGAAACAGGCTGTTCACAGGCAGCTGGAACGTTTTCTCTGGCACGTGCCAATTCAAGCCGGTGACGGTCCCGTGGGGAGGCTGGGGTGAGCGTGCAGGGCTGGGGCAGACCCCGGCCAGGGCGCTGGTGGTTGTCCAAAACGAACTCAGGGCTTCTTGGATAACGGGCTGGGGAGGACACGTGTGTGGGTGAGATCAGGTTAACCCAGGAGAGGCACTGGCATTGTAGGGCTTCCCCACCGGCACGAGTGTGGTGGGATGAGCCGTGTTGGCTTCCCCAGAGCAGTCGACACGTACTGGCAGATGGGGAGAGGATGAGGAGGGGGAGA
>NW_009632074.1:1094-1608 GCF_000690535.1 Cariama cristata
GGAGAGGTGGCAGCTCCGGCCGGGATCTGGTCCTGTCCACAGGGGATGGGACAGAAGCGCAGCCCCACTTCTTGCTCTTTGCTGGGTTTTCCCAGCAGAGTTTGCTGCTGGATGTGGGGTTTTGTGATCAGGAGCGTTCCTGGGACGGTGGGAACGCCGGTCTGATCCCTGGTGCGTGGCCAGCTCAGACAGCAGCGACTCCGGCTCCTTCCTGGAGTGGCCCTGTGTTTGTCACGGAGAGCAGAGCTGCTCCGTGGTCCTGTCCCAGGGCAAGCCCTCGCCTGAGGAGCAGCGTCCTTGAGGGACGTCCTCTGAGCCCGTCCCCGTCTCGGACCAGTGCAGTCCTTCCCCGCTGCAAGGGCCGTTCAGTACCACCTGAAGGAGAAAATGGTCCAAAACCCTGTGGGTTTCTGGTGGGAGTTAATACAGACAAACACCTCTTCAGAACATTTCACTGGTGTCTCAGACTTGTTCAGTCCCTTTTGAGTGTCTCGCATCTTGGAAGCGGCTGGGG
>NW_009632074.1:1626-2028 GCF_000690535.1 Cariama cristata
CGGCTGGAGCTCTGTACCGCGGTGGGGCTGGGCAGGGCAGAGCGGGGCTCTCCCGGCTGTGGCTCTCCCTTGTCTTGCCAGATAAAGTCCTGCTCTGAAGAGAGTGGTGCAACTTTATTCCCTGCTGTCTGAATCCCATTCAGATCATCTCCATATCTCCCTTTCCTCGCCAAATGCATTGGCTCTCGGCCCCGGCATCCCTGGGTCCCGATGCACTTTGGTCTGTTGGTGTGACCCTGCCGTGGCCCCTGGACGGGCACAGCCCATGTCCCCCACCCCTCACCGTGCTTCCTCCCCTCCTCTCCGCAGGGTCTCGATGACTACGGGACGAGGTCCGTCAGCAGGTAAGACGTCACCTTCCTGTCGTGTTACCTGAAAGTGAACTGTTGGTGTTGGCTCTGG
>NW_009632075.1:0-812 GCF_000690535.1 Cariama cristata
GGGGTGACCGGGTTGGTGGCGGTGGAGGTGCAGAAGCGTGACTCCCTTCTGAGTCGTGTGGGCCTTGTGAGCCGGCCCCGTGAGAGCTCGGTCAGCGCTGCACCGCTGTGCTCGGCTGCGCCCAGCAGTGCTTCAGCAGGAAAACTTTTTTGGCCTTGCTTTCTCCAGGAGTGAGGCGATTGCCCAGAAACAAGATCAGTGTGCTGTCACTGCCTGCTGTGCTGCGGTAGGAACAGCTGCTGGGGTTCATCTGGTGGGGTGTAACAGATTTACTTGATGCCACCTCCAGCGCTGATCAGATTAGGTGGTACTCCAGACATCTGTTTCTAAGAAACAGAAGTGTTTTTCTCGGGATTGTAAAAGACAGCGTGTAACAGAGTTCTCTGCCAAAGCAGTGCTTTATATCCTGCTGATCTAGACCTCAGTGTTAACCTTGCACTTCAGTATCCAGTTGTTCTCATCTCGTTAGTTGAATTTAGATGTGCGCAATTCCCTATGCGCCTTAATGTGTGGAGTGCTTCCAGCTGCATGCCTCTGTCCATCTGGCTGCGAGTTGTGTCGGTTCATGCTCGCGTGTGCTTGGCAGAGTAACTCATCCTGTTCTTTGTTTTCTTGCTTCAAAGCCTGAAGAGGACCAAAAGCTGATTTATTCTGGGAAGCTGCTACTTGATCATCTTTATCTGAGAGAGTTGCTGCCAAAGGTATAAAAAAAATCTTTGATATGCTGAAATATAACAAGAAAAATGATTGTTTTTTAACATATCTTCCCTTATGTTTTAGCACGGGGAGTTGCATGCTCTTCATTTGGTATA
>NW_009632076.1:0-1567 GCF_000690535.1 Cariama cristata
CTGGGGAGAAAAGGGCTAGCCGGCTCTCCGGCCGGGCGAGCAGACTTGCTTCTCTTCCCTCTTCTTTATTTTTTCACGATAATTTCGTGCTCCGTCTTCTAAAACAACCTCAAGCTCTCTTTTAGGACAGAGATGGGAGGCAAAGCCGCGTTGCTCCTATCCCCCTTCTCCACTCGCCTGTTTCTCTGCCGGGAGCTCTGACTATTTCTTTTTGTAATCGTTGATCCGACTCTTCACCGTTCGCATCCCTTATTTATTGGACCAAACCCGCCAACCTGCGCCACGGACACGGGGAATCGAGGCGGCCGCGTCGCAGCTCCAGCTCAGCGCAGAGAAATCCCGCTTGGCTCAAAGGCTGGGAAAGCCTCCTGGAACAAATCCCCCCACCACAGCCTCTCCCAGCGCATACCTCGTTTTAAAATGAAATAATAATAATAAGCCAACCCACACTTTCTCCTTACGTGGCTCTGCCATTTGCACCATTTTCCTTTCTCCCTCTTTTTGTTTTTTTTTTTCTCCTTTTTAATTTTTTCCCCCCGCTCTCTGCTGACTCTCAGAGCCCACCGGTGGGATGGGAAGGCAGGCTGCTTGCTAGACTTGAAATTAAAAGGTCATTTCGACAGGATTGCCAAGTCCACTCGCTGAGGGGGACTCAACCTTTCCCTGTCGCCAAGTGTTTCTCTCCGTCTGCATTAACTTGCGTCCGTCCGCAGCGAGGCAGAGCTAGGAAAGCAGTTGTGCCGCCATGAGGTACCTTTAAATTTAATTTCCTGTCCCTCCCCTGCTTTATGGATTTCTAATAACAATGTTGAAAACCAGAGAAGAAACCTATTAAAGTCTCCGGGACAGAGGGCTTGTGTAAATAATAGGAGGTAGGCAGGCTTAATTGAATTTCCCAACAAATGGATGGAATAGGAACAAATGGAATATTTTGTTTAAGGGACCGCCCGATGTTGGATATATTTCTGTTGCTCGTTACCAAAGAATTTTTATCGATATTGTTCCTTCTTTTTAATTTTTTTTTTTTTTTCCCAACGGAGAACTCTTGCAAAGATTTAAATGTAATTCAAAATACTCCGGGCTACAGCAACTGAAAGAATTCCTAAAAAGAAACAAAAAAATTTCCTGAAAATTGTTAAAACGAAGATTTTAGAAATATTTTGCTGGCATGCGAATATACGGGGCAAAATAAATTCTCGCACGACTTGTTGGACCTGTAAGGCTCTTGGCAAGGCGAGAGGTTTCATCCCGGAAAGTTAAATGCGCTTGACCGATCGATTTCTCGTCCGATCGTCGGCTTGTTCAAAATATTTTGCTAATTTATTCTATTTAATGACAGCCAAAGTAACGTTTCTGACCCTTTTGTACCTGTGAAAAATTAGCTTTTAAGGCTTAGCCCCCAACCCCTCGGCCCAAAGCCTCTATTGCTAATTACTGGAAGCCTCATTTGACTAACTCCGACATTTTGCCGCATGTGTGGAGACTAATTAATTAATTTTTTTTTTCCCAAGCGAAGCAGCTTGCCCCTCTCTCCCGGTTTCGGTGGCTCCCGGACCCCGCGGCCGGG
>NW_009632077.1:0-235 GCF_000690535.1 Cariama cristata
AACTGCACGTGAAATGTCGGAGCCTCCCACAACCGATGTGCCGCGGCGGAGGAGCCGCCTCCATCGCGCGGAGCCTTTCCTTATTATCATCATTTAATCAGCAAAACAGGAACAAAGAGACCCAAAAAAACATCGAAAGAAAGGGAGAAAGGATTCCATGAGTCATTCACCCCCCATGGAAAAGCTGCAAAAAAAATGAATCGCGGCCCAAAACCGCGTCTCCCCCGGCAGCCCC
>NW_009632078.1:0-1650 GCF_000690535.1 Cariama cristata
GAGCCCTTCGTCCGCATGCAGCTCTGGCTCAACGACCCCCACAACGTGGAGAAGCTGCGCGACATGAAGAAGCTGGAGAAGAAAGGTGAGGGTCAGGGCGATGCGGCCCCACCGGGTCCGGGGTGCTGGCCGAGCAGGGGGCTCCCCGGGCTGGGGGGCGAGCGGCGCGTAGCTGGGTCTCCTTTCCTGCAGCCTACCTGAAACGTCGGTACGGGCTGATGAGCGCCGGTTCGGACAGCGAGTCCCCCAGCGCCCGCTCCGAGTGCGCCAGCCCCAGTCTGCAGCCGCAGGACCTCAGCCTTCTCCAGATCAAGAAGCCACGGGTGGTGTTGGCCCCGGAGGAGAAGGAAGCCCTGAAGAAAGCCTACCAGCTGGAGCCCTACCCCTCCCAGCAGACCATCGAGCTGCTTTCCTTCCAGCTCAACCTCAAGACCAACACCGTCATCAACTGGTTCCACAACTACAGGTATGGGTGCTCCCGGGCTTCGGACACCTGATGGTGCTGTGCCACCAAGGAGGTGTCACTGTTCCTCTTCCAGCCCTCCCAGTCCCTCTTGCCTAAACGGGGAGGTGCAGACCCACGCGTGGTCAGTGGAGGTCCCCAGGTGCAGGATTGCAGCCAAAATGCTGCGTATGCCTTGCCTGGCGGCTGGTCAAGAAGTGTTGACCACCTTGACCAAGTCATGTTGAGCATCTAAAGAGGTTACCATGCTCATATCCACCTGCTTGCTAGCACGGGACACCACTCGCCACTGAGCAGGAGCTCCGTGATGGGTAGAGGAAAGCCTGATGGAGGCTCCTGGAGCACAGGATCCATCCCCACAACAGCCCGGCCCCGGGGAGCAGCACGGGCTTCATCCTCAGGCAGTCTTGCAGGTGGACACGTGGCTCCTGAATCCTCCCCGGAGCCACACCAGGAGCTGCCTGCTCTCCCAGTCAGCAGCCCAGGTGATGGGTTGTGCCTCCCTCCTCTATATAAACCAGTATAAGAAGACACTGTCAGTGCTTGTGTCGAGTCCGCAGAGCCTCCGATGGCCTCCAACATCCCCCTGGGCGGCGTAAAGCCGATGGTCAATATTTATGGGAGCTGGCTGAGGTTTCTTGCACGAAGCCGTTGCGTGGGGAATGCTTGAAAAAT
The DNA here is from genome assembly GCF_000690535.1 of Cariama cristata. Classification (NCBI taxonomy): domain Eukaryota; kingdom Metazoa; phylum Chordata; class Aves; order Cariamiformes; family Cariamidae; genus Cariama; species Cariama cristata. The sequence continues at coordinate 1,139 of NW_009632078.1, forward strand.
CAGGCTTTTTGGTGAAATGTTGACTAACAGGGTTTTTAAACCCGCAATCTTTCCCCTTGCATGGATCCAGGAAAACCCCTCCTGCTCTCGGTAAACATAACTGCCCTAAAATAAACCGTAGAAAAATGTAACAACAACAACAACAACAAGGTAGTGGAAAACTTGCAAAACTGGCTCGGTTTGGCTGGAAACAGCCCAAAGTGTTGCAAAATCCATTCCCCATGCTCAAGCAGCGATGTTTTTCCCCCTCAAAAAAATGTTTTAAAGGCTGACAAGGTGGGGTTTTACATCTCCAGCCGTGTCGTCACGATTTTCTGGCTGGAGATGCTTCTCCAAGATGCGCGGTGCCCGTGACACGGGGCCATAGGTGGTGACCGCCACCCCTCCGCGGTTGTGTCCCGGCAGGTCGCGGATGCGCCGGGAGATGCTGGTGGAGGGCGCGCAGGACAACGACACGGACCCGGAGCAGAGTGGCGGGGCGGCCATCCCCGGGCGCCGGGCCCCTCACAGCC
>NW_009632079.1:0-250 GCF_000690535.1 Cariama cristata
ACGGTGCCACGCCCCCCTGCCGTCCTTTACGAAGAGGAGGGGGCGGCTGAGGAGAGGCCCGACTCTAGCTGCTGTGGCCGGGGCCGTGCCGGCGCAGCGCGGTGCCCCAGCCCAGGGCAAGGCCCTCACTTCTTCAGTGCCGGAGGTGCTCAGCCTGACCCTCAGCTGCGCACCTGCCCGGCTGCTGAGCTTCAACCACGGCGTGGGGTGCCGGGGCCAATGCCAGGCCCCTTTTTGGCACGGACTCGGC
>NW_009632080.1:0-256 GCF_000690535.1 Cariama cristata
CAGAGGGGGGAGGAACCCAAAGGGGAGCACCCTGAGGGGATCCCAACACCAGCACCCAACCCCACAGCACCCGACCCTCAACACCCGACCCAACGGCACCCAACAGCACCCAACCCAGCAGCACCCAACCCAACAGCACCCGACCCTCAACACCCAACCCAACAGCACCCAACCCAACAGCACCCAACCCAAGAGCACCCAACACTCAACACCGAACCCAACACAACCCAACCCAACAGCACACAACCCAACAGAC
>NW_009632080.1:466-1134 GCF_000690535.1 Cariama cristata
ACCAACCCAAACAGCCCCCAACCCAAAAACACCCAACCCAAGAGCACCCAATTCAAGAGCACCCAACACTCAACACCCAATCCAAGAGCACCCAACTCAACAGCACCAAACCCAAGAGCACCCAACACTCAACACTCAACCCAACAGCACCCAACTCAACAGCACCAAACCCAAGAGCACCCAACGCTCAACACCCAACCCAACATTATCCAACCCAAGAACACCCAACCCAAGAGCACCCAACCTTGGCACCCCAACCCCCACCCACCGGAAGAGATTCCGGTAATAGTGGATGGTGGGGCTCAACCCCCCGGGCTGGGCGAGCCCGTAGATGTAGGCGTCCACCTCCTGCTCCGTCAACCGCTGCGCCGGGTTCCGGATCCCCGTCCAAGATCCCGTCAGGGTGCTCCTCACCAACTTGAGGGTCACCAAGAAGATCAGAAGGTCTGGATGATGTCACCACCCCAAAATTGGGGACAACAGGAAGCGGGGTGGGGGGGACACACATGGTGACGTGGGGATGGGGTCCCACCTCAAAGTCGGCCAAGGAGAGGAGGAGCTCGGGCAACCACGGCAACTGGAAGAGGAAGATGTAGCTGGAGCGGAGGAGCTGGGATGGGTGACGGGCGGTGAAACCTGCGCCGGGAGAGGGACAGCGAGGTCAAGGT
>NW_009632081.1:0-1121 GCF_000690535.1 Cariama cristata
AGCTTTTTGCCTCCTGGTCGAGTAGCCTCCACCGCCGTGGAGCCCAGGGATGCGAGGAGCCCTGTGGTGCCCCTCGGGGCTGGTGTGCGCCTGCGAGGGGAAGCGCGCCTGCAATCCGGACCATGACCACTGCCTGGGGGCCTCCCGGCACTGGGATGGCGGGGCAGATGCCTCCGACCGGGGATGCCCACCAAGTGACTGCTCTTCTCTCCTTCCTCCCCTGCCCCAAACCTCCCTCTCCTCCTCTCTCAGTTTCCAGCAGGGCCTCGGGCTATTCACCAGCAGGTACTAACCCACTTCCCCCACCCCGCATGCTGAGCACCCTGCCCCGACACTGCACAGAAACACCCACCCTTGGCATGAAGGGGCCGGGCAGCACATGGGGACCCCAGAGCTGGGGGACGGGCTGGTCTGGGGAAAGTGGGGGACACCCTCTCGACTTTGGGGGGGTTTCCCTGCAGTGTCTTCCCAATTTCCTCCTTGCATGAAGCCTCCAGCATGTGGCTCTGCCTGTGCTAACCCCAGCCCAGGCTGCTGCTTCTGCCTGTGCCCTTCCTCATCCTCCTCTTCCTCTTCCTCCCCACTTGGCGGGGGTCTCCCAAGGCCCTGCAGTGCTGTGGAAGGCTCTGGAGCTCCGTCAGCCCTCTTGTGTGGAGGAGCTGCTGGGGACAGATGTGGTGACGTCCTTGGCTGTGCCAGCTGGGAGCCCCTCAAACCTTTTCCTGCCCCTTGGGGGACTCCTACAGGGGACCCCAGTGGATTTGGGATGTGGGCACTGGGCAAAGGGCTCCCCAGTCTCCTGTCCAGCTCTGCATCCGAGCCCTGTCCCAACACGGGTAACTCCTGTCTCTCTCTTTCCCCTTTTCCCTCTGTACGCGTGCGCTTGCTAACAGGGAGGATTCAGGTCTCTTCAGGTAACGCTTTCTCCTTGCCCCGGGGTGCGTGCGCGGACCCTTCCTTGCCCACTCACTGCTGGGCTTGAGCTGCTGCTCCTGGGGATGCTCCTGCCCGGCAAAGAAGCTGGGTCCAGATGGATGGCATGGGTCGAGGCGGGGAATAGCCGGCTCCGCACACCCTGGCTGTCCGGCTCTGGTGTGGCTCGGCACAGCTGGACTACAGGT
>NW_009632082.1:0-224 GCF_000690535.1 Cariama cristata
TATTTATTTATTTATTTATTTTCTTCCCAATTTAAATGTTAGCAGCCTCTTGCAACATAAAGTTTGCCAGGTCGTAGCTGGCATCAATTGACTTCATCATCTTTGTATTTTTTTAATAGCTTTTTTTGCTGCTGTTACCTGCCGGGGTTTTGTTTTGAACTGGGGACGGTGGGAGGAGGTGGGCACGCTTGGGGGGGGGTTGGACCTTCCCGTCGCACCTCTGG
>NW_009632082.1:364-640 GCF_000690535.1 Cariama cristata
GCTGCTTGTTGTGTTATTTTGCAGGTAAAGACGAGCCCAGCAGCTACACGTGTACGACTTGTAAACAGCCTTTCAACAGCGCCTGGTTCCTCTTGCAGCACGCACAGAACACGCACGGCTTACGGATCTACCTAGAAAGCGAGCACGGCAGCCCCCTGACGCCACGGGTTGGTATCCCAACAGGACTAGGTGCAGAGTGCCCTTCCCAGCCACCTCTCCACGGGATTCACATTGCAGACAATAACCCTTTTAACCTGCTCAGAATACCCGGCTCGG
>NW_009632082.1:665-916 GCF_000690535.1 Cariama cristata
AGAATACCCGGCTCGGTCTCGAGGGAGGCGTCGGGGCTGGGAGAAGGGCGTTTCCCACCCACGCCGCCCCTCTTTAGCCCTCCCCCGAGGCACCATTTGGATCCGCATCGCATTGAGCGCCTGGGTGCGGAAGAAATGGCTCTGGCCACCCATCACCCTAGTGCCTTTGACAGGGTGCTGCGACTGAACCCCATGGCGATGGAGCCCCCCGCTATGGATTTCTCCCGGAGGCTGCGGGAGCTGGCCGGCAA
>NW_009632082.1:1085-1417 GCF_000690535.1 Cariama cristata
AAGGCCTTCAGGTTTCAGGGCAACCTGTGGGTCCGCCGCCGGAGTCACACCGGGGAGAAGCCCTACAAGTGCAACCTCTGCGACCACGCCTGCACGCAGGCCAGCAAGCTGAAGCGCCACATGAAGACCCACATGCACAAGTCCTCCCCCATGACGGTGAAGTCGGACGACGGGCTCTCCACCGCCAGCTCCCCTGAGCCAGGCACCAGCGACCTGGTGGGCAGCGCCAGCAGCGCCCTCAAGTCCGTGGTGGCCAAGTTCAAGAGTGAGAACGACCCCAACATGATCCCCGAGAACGGGGATGAGGAAGAGGAGGAAGAGGAGGAGGAGGA
>NW_009632082.1:1513-1782 GCF_000690535.1 Cariama cristata
CCGGCGAGGAGGGCCGGTCGATGCCGGACGTCATGCAGGGCATGGTCTTGAGCTCCATGCAGCACTTCAGCGAGGCCTTCCACCAGGTCCTGGGGGAGAAACACAAGCGGGGCCACCTCCCCGAGCCCGAGGTGCACAGGGACACTTGCGACGAAGACTCGGTGGCCGGCGAGTCCGACCGCATCGACGAAGGGGCGGTCAACGGCCGGGGCTGCTCCCCGGGGGAGTCTGCCTCGGGAGGGCTGTCACAAAAGCTGCTTGTCGGGAGG
>NW_009632083.1:0-922 GCF_000690535.1 Cariama cristata
CAAAAACTTGCAGAAGGAGAAGCTGCCCGAAAACCTGCTGTCAGACCTGAGCCTGCAGAGCCTGACGGCGCTCACCTCCCAGGTGGAGAACATCTCCAACACCGTCCAGCAGCTGCTGCTCTCCAAAGCGGCCGTGCCCCAGAAAAAGGGCATCAAGACCCCGGCGAGGACCCCCGAGCAGCTCAAGGGGCAGCACTGCAGCCCAGAGAGCAGCACCTACTAAGCAGCGCAGGTGGGGGCCCCCGACCCACTGAGCACCCCCCAGTCCGTCCACACCGAGACACAGGATGCCGACTATCTCAGTGGGTCGGAGGACCAGCTGGAGAGGAGTTTCCTATACTGCAACCAGAACCGCAGCCCTGCCCGCGTCAACAGCAACTCCAAGGCGAAGCCTGAGTCGGTGTCCACCTGCTCCGTGACCTCCCCGGATGACATGTCCACCAAATCGGACGACTCCTTCCAGAGCATCCATGCCAGCCTGCCCCTGGAGACCTTCACCAAGTACGTGACCAACGAGCGGGACTGTCCCCGGCTGCTCCTCAGCGCCCTGTCCCAGGAGGAGCTGGCTTCCGAGATCATCGTCCTTCAGGACGCCATCAGCGAGAAGGCGGACAAAGCCTGGGCCAACTCGCCCATGCTGAGCAAGGAGACCACCAAGTCCCCCTTCCAGCTGGAGAACCACCGGCCCTGCCTGGACTCCATGGTGAAGGGCGCTTGGCCCAGCCAGGGTGACTCCAGCACGCTCACCGAGCCCCTCAAGCTGGACAAGGCTTCGGGGGCCAGCACGGCAAAGGACTTCGGCGAGGAGGTGTACGAGGGTCCCCAGGTGGAGTTTGCGGCCGCCGAAACCAAGGATGCGCTGAAGGACGCTGCCCCGCTGGCCTTCAACTCCAAGCCCAGCATCCCGGCGGCAACGTCGAGC
>NW_009632084.1:0-3295 GCF_000690535.1 Cariama cristata
GGGCACGCGCCCTCGTCCTCTCGCCCACCCGTGAGCTGGCCCTGCAGACCCTCAAGTTCACCAAGGAGGTACGAGGGACAACGGGGGCGAGTGGGGACAATGGGGACAACAGGGGCGAGGGGTTTGGTTCTAACACCCCCCCTGATGTGTTTCTTTCTCACCCTGCAGCTGGGCAAATTCACGGGCTTGAAGACAGCTTTGATCCTGGGAGGAGACAAGTAAGCTGTCCCCATGTCCCCGCCGGTCCCCGCTTCCCTAAAGCCTCCCCAAAACCCGGTGAGGGGCTGAGCTGCCCCGTGCCACCCCAGCCTCTCTCCCCTCTCGCAGGATGGAGGACCAGTTCGCCGCCCTGCATGAGAACCCCGACATGTGAGTAGGGGTACGGGGAGGAGACCTGGTGGGGAAATGGCCCCCGAGAGCCACCTCCTATCCAGGGACATCATCCAGTGTGCCCGATGGATGTGTCCTGATGTTCCTGGGAGCATCTCCCCATGCTCCCTGTGGGGGACGAGGAGATCTCCATCGGGTCTTCCTTGGGTCGGATTTGGGACCTGCACCCGAGGTGGTCCAGGGACACTGTCCTCCGTTCCTGTCACCAGCTCTGTCCCCACAGAATCATTGCCACCCCCGGGCGCCTGGTGCACGTGGCGGTGGAGATGAAACTGAAGCTGCACACCGTGGAGTACGTGGTGTTCGACGAGGCTGACAGGTCAGCGGGGTCCCCGGGGGTCCCCGGGGCTGGCCATGTCCCCACACGTGGGGTGAGGTGCCCTGGGAGGTGGCAGAGCTGGGCACGGAGGGACCAAACAGGCACTGCCATGTGCCCTGTCCCCTCCCCTGCAGGCTCTTTGAGATGGGTTTCGCTGAGCAGCTCCAGGAGATCATCGCCCGGCTCCCGGACTGCCACCAGACCGTCCTCTTCTCCGCCACGCTGCCCAAGCTGCTCGTCGAGTTTGCTCGGGCCGGTGAGGAGCGTGGGGCAGACGGCGGCTGGAGGGCTGGACCTGGGGGGAGCCTGGAGACGGGGACACGGCGTGGTCCCGCAGCTGGGCTGAGCCCAGGACTGGCCAAAACGAGCTGGGTCGAGGCTTGTCCAAGCGGCCAAGGGGTGGGGCTGGTCCCAGTGGTGCATCCCACATGTGACCCGTGTCCCTCGTGTCACCGCATCCCACAGGTCTCACCGAGCCGATGCTGATCCGTCTGGATGTGGAGTCCAAGCTCAGCGAGCAGCTCAAGGTGAGAGGGGCCGAGGGGACTCGAGATGGGCTCTGCGCCCTCCGCAAGCCACCCTGCAGCAGCTCCAAGCTCGCGAGGAGGGGACAGGAGGGGTGGCGGTGTCTGGTGTGGGGACACAGAGGGGCTGAGCTCTGCCCTCCCTTTGCAGCTGGCTTTCTTCCACGTGCGTGGGGATGACAAACCGGCCGTGCTGCTCCACCTGCTCCGGAACGTGGTGAAGCCCCAGGACCAGACGGTTGTCTTTGTGGCCACCAAGCACCACACAGAGTATCTGAAGGAGGCAAGTGGCATTTGGGGGTGCCCAGCATGTACCCCTGTTAAAGGACAGGCTGCCATGCCAGGGGTGCCTAGGACCCCTTCCCAGACCCACGTGGGGTCTGCATCTGTGGGCACGTCCCTGCTGGAGTCTCTGCCCCTGTTTCACTGGGTTGAAGGAGAAATCCCAGCATATGTGATCGTGAAGGTGCTGCACCCACCTACCCTTCGGAGAGAGGGAGGAGTGCAGTGGGATTTGGGGGTCCGGGTGGGCACCCTGGGGTCTCAGGGCCCTGGGAGCAGGGGAGGGCCCTGTCTCTTGGCTGAGGTCACGTGCCTAGGTGGGATCTGAGCTCTCTTCCCCCCTCCCCAGCTGCTGACAGCCCAGGGCATCCGCTGCACACACATCTACAGCTCGCTGGACCAGACTGCCCGCAAGATCAACATTGCCAAGTTTGCCCAGAGCAAGTGCCCGGTGCTGCTGGTCACCGATGTGGCCGCCCGCGGGCTTGACATCCCCATGCTGGACAACGTCATCAACTATAGCTTCCCTGCCAAGGCCAAGCTGTTCCTGCATCGCGTCGGTGGGTGCCGGTGCCCCGTGCAAGGGTCCTTGTGACCTGGGGGTGACAGAGAGGGTGTGAGGGGGATGTCCCTTGTCCTCTGTTTTTCCCATCCCTATGGCCAGCTGGGCTGGCACTGATGCCCCTGACTCGGTGGTGATACCTTTGGGGCAGGAGGTTGGCGTGTTGTGACACCAGGGGAGAGGCTGGGGACAAAGCAGTGTCAGGAATGTCCCTGATCTCCCAGCTGGACTGCGGGGCTCTTGGGGGCAGGGCTGGTGCCTTCCCTTTAGGAGGGCATCGTGGTGGGCTCCCCTTTGTCCCCTTCCCCAGCAACCCAGAGCCCCTTGCCGGCCATGCCCACCAGGTAAATGTCACGTGTGTGGGTTCCCAGGGGCACCAGTGGGTCCCTGCTCGGGTGGGGGCAGGCTGGGCTGGCACTGGGTCTGATTTCCCACTCTCCTCCTCCCCTTGCCAGGTCGTGTGGCCCGAGCTGGCCGGAGCGGCACGGCCTACTCGCTGGTGGCTCCCGATGAGATGCCCTATGTCTTTGACCTCCACCTCTTCCTGGGGCACCCACTTGTCCTCGCCGGTGCCCAGGAGATGCCCGCTGGTAAGGCAGACCTGGCTGCAGGCATCAGTCATCGGGGTGGCCATAAGTCCAAGCCGGGAAACTGGCAATGTGGCCACTGTGATTTTATCCTTGGCCAGTGCTGGAGTTCTTCATCTTCTGCTTGGCGTTTGCACAGAGGGACGACACACTCTTATTACTGGGGTGTAGCTGGGGAAAATGGGGTGGTGCTGGGGGCTTTGACACACCCCGTGTGTCAGGGATGCTGATTTAACACCACCGAGCTCCCCATGGCTGTCAGCTCTGCTCTGTTAAACCCTGGATTGCTGCCATGCCCGCTGCAACAATTCCAGGGGGGTGCCGGTGAGGTGACGTGGTGTTCCCCGGGCTGCAGATGCCGGTGGGGTCCTGGGCCGCGTCCCCCACAGCTGGGCATCCACCCGCTCTTCAGTGAGTGCCTTGGGGATGCCGAGGGAGGGGACCCCATTCCCCTCGCCAAGGAGCTAATCCGTGCCCCTCTCTGCGCCCGCGTTCCCCAGGCGCTCGCTTTGAAGACACCGAGCTGGAGAGGCTGAAGTTCGTGGACAGCATTAAAACCTACAAGTCCAAGGCGGTGAGTTGAGAGCCGTCCTCGGGCACGAGGTGCCTGGGTTGGGGTGGGAGGGAAGGT
>NW_009632084.1:3418-3656 GCF_000690535.1 Cariama cristata
TGATGCGGTCGAAGCGACGCCACGACCATGCCCTCATCGAGAAGTACCAGCGCAGGCAGCAGGAGAAGCAGGCGGCGGTTCTCAAAGGGCAGGGGCTGTGCCCGGGCCCCCCTGGCCCTGAGGAGGCAGAAGGAGGAGAGGAGGAAGACCTCCAGGTAACGGGGCAGGGATGGGGCGTTTGCCATGGACACAGGAGCTGCTGCAAGGGCATCTTGGTCGGGTGCTGGCAGCACCAGGG
>NW_009632084.1:3697-3912 GCF_000690535.1 Cariama cristata
CGTCGGGGGCGGTGGGGGGGTAGGCGGCTTCCCCAACCCCTCCACTGTCCCCTTCCAGGACGTGTTCTCCACCGTGGTGGGCCAGAAGCGAAAACGGGGCCGAGGGGGAGAAGACAGCCCCAGGAAAAAACCACAGCAGCTGGTGCAGCGGGACGAGGACTTCTACATCCCGTACCGGCCCAAGGACTTTGAGAGCGAGAGGGGGTGAGTCTGGG
>NW_009632085.1:0-4634 GCF_000690535.1 Cariama cristata
CCCTTTGAGGAGCTGTCAGGACCCTGAGTGAGTGTCACACGACCCAAGGACCAGGCGTGACCAAGCCTATTTTCTGCCTCAAATTTGATTGATTAAAAAACTTTTTAGGAAAACCATGTTAAAAGACAAAAAAAAAGAAAAAAGAGGAAAGAAAAAAAATTAAACAGAAAGGGACAAGGGGGTGGGGGAAAAGGGAAAGGCCTCTGTGCTGGGTTTCCCTGGCAATAGCACCAGGGGACAAGTGTCAGAGGCAGATAAACAGCATAACCAGGCCGAAAATAAAGGTCAAAGGAAGCATGAAACTTAACACAACAGTGATTAAGATAATGATGAGGCAGGGGACCCCAGAAAAAAAAGTAAGTGTGATGCACAGAAACACACATATACACTCCAAGTGTTGGCCCAAGAGACCTGGTACGTGGGAAGTGGTGATGGGGCTTGCTAAGCCCTGGGGGTACCTGGACAAGAGCAGAAACGGAGGAAAAACCAAAATGAGGGATTTGGGGAGAGGGGGTCTGTGATTTTCCCCCAGGCTGGTTGCCGTAGGTCGAGCCTGCCCAACACCAACAAGCCCCCAGAGCCAAGGGGGTCCCTCCCCTAACACAGACACTCTGTCCCAGCCAAGCAGCGCTTGAATTTGCAACCAAATTCCTCAAAAGAGTTTCCCTGACGCTGGGAGGAGAGCCCGAGTGGGTGTGAATCAGGGAGGCCCTGCTGACACCGACGGAGCTGTGCTGGTTTATGCTGGTTGGGGATCTGGCTCTTTGCCTTTAAGCAACTGGTATGAAAAGCCTCAGAGAAGCCAAGAGGGAAGGACGCTGGTCAGACCTCCCTGCCCACCTCCTCTCCTTGCCAAGGCCAATCCTGCAGAGAAAGGCCCGGAAAGGCTGAAGGATTCAGAAAGCAAGTCCAAGGATGTCATACCCTTCGGCATTTACCTACTCCATCTCAAAACCTCTAGGATGATCTCACATTTTTAAAGCCCAGCTTATGACTTCCAGCTGCCCAGGACGGGTTATGTTACTGTCGCCAAGAGGCAGCAAGAAAACTGCAAACTCTTCACCAGCTTCTTCCTCTGTGAGTCCAGGACTTTAAAGCTTGCGCAATAGAAAGCACAGAGACGCAAGAGGCTTTCCACCTTTTCTGCACCATCTTCCCATGAGGAATAACTTGCATCCCCTGGGAAGTGTCCCTGCTCTGCCCTGGCAAGCCAGAGTCCTGATGCAGAGTCATCTTTAGGGGTTGCAGTGGGACGGGGCCAGGGCAGATGCGGGGAGCCGGCACCGGGCTTCACTGTCCCTCGCACTTTGTCCCCAGCGCAGGGGACCACTACCTCCCGCCCTTCCTTACGCTCGCACAGCTAGCTCCAATTCGGACAGAACGCTGGTCAGAAAAGGATCGGTCTTCCTCCCAAATATCTTGGGGAAAGTCATTTCTTAGTTGAAAATTTTCTTCCGTGTAGTGTTTACCATAAGGAAGAGCAAAGAAATGTTTTCACAAAAAGGGCTGAAAAAGTGATACATATATATTGTATGTATTCTAAATTTCACTTTGTTAGAAAGCTGTTTTCCATCAAATGTATTTCGATAAAAAAGTTCTAGGATCATATTCATGTGTCTCCCCCCTCCCCCATCATTTATATTCATGGTCTTTTGTAAAGAATGATTCAATTAAACCCCCGATGTTCCTGGCTAGGAGAAGAGCCTGAACGGCGAGAGGAACTCCCCAAAAGTAGAGCTGGGCCAGGCAAAGCTTCGCTGGACTGAGCGAGGAGCCTGAACACCCACCAAAGATGTGCAGGTTAGGGGGGCTGGGACCCACACCTCCGGAAAAACAGCACATCTGAGAGTATCAGTTTCAGCTATTTAAAATAAAAAAAAAATTTAAAAATCACTGCTTCGATCCCTGACATTATTCACTGAAAAATGTGATTTGAAAAATAATAATAGAAAACAAGGTCTTTTTTAATTTCATTTTTGAGCCATTACAGTTCATGATGGTTTTGGTTTTTTTTCCTCCCTGGTAATCAGAAGAGTGAAAGATATGATTAAAAACTAAAAAAACTCAAACAAATAATGAAAGCTGAGATTCTCATTCAGTCTCCTGTGTCCAGAAACACGGACTTTGGGGGAAAACACCGAATGTCCTTAGGCACAGTGTAAAAGGAGGGGTTGGCAATGTTATGTTTTGGTCAATGCTGTTACGAAACGTACAGAAAGTCTAAGCTACCAAAGACACTTGTAAATATATTCTTAGGTTTTCCTCCTCGCACATCTGATAACAAAGCTTTAACACACGCTCAGATGCGTGCACACAACCCTGAAATGGGATGAGCAAACCAGTGCTGGGGACGCGTGTGTGAAATTGTATTACAGCTGAAATCCCCTCAGCGACGGAGCTGGTTCCATCTTACTTTTTGCAAGGAAAAACAACTCCATCTCTCAAAACAGACAGCGGAACCTTGAGATCTGATGCACTGATGTCAGATTACCATTCAGCAATAATAAGACCACTTTCCTCAAAACCTTTTTTTTCATTTTCCAATGAAAATAATACTCCGCATTTCAAAAAGCTTTGTGAGCAAAGATCAGTTTCACTTTCTAACGTGCTTAAACCGATTTCTCTTGTTCAGAAAGAAAACCCAGCAACTTTGGCAACAAAACAAAATGAAAAAAGGAATATGCCAGATAGGAAAAAGGCCTGGAGTAAAAGCACAGATACTTTTCCAGCCGCACACCTTCCCTCACCTCTCCTGGCAGCCTCAGCCTAGCAAAGGAGCAACTTTCTCTGGCCGCTGCTCTCTGACGGCAGCACCGTTCGGTCCCCACCAGCAGGCAAAAAGCAGCAGTCACTGGCACAGAGAAGAAGGCCCGTGGTCGGGCAGGTCGGGACAAGTGCATGCCATGGGCTCCCAGGCTGCCAGGGCAACTGGCTCGTAGGGAACATACTCTGACACGTGTGTCCCTGTACGTGCAGGACCAAATAACAGCACACACCTCGCAAACGTGTGCGGAGCACACAAAACTCCCTCGCCATGGCCGAGGAACTGTCAGGAGAACACAAGCAAAAGCTGCTTCTTGACAGCGAGTCATTTATATTTTAGCTTCGTTCCATTATCCTAACGAATCCTTCATCAGCAGATGCAATATTAACGGCAGAAAATCAGCTCATTACATCCGGGGGGATTTCATCAAGTTGACAATCATATATGCAGCTACCCGAGCCTGGAGAGGACAGTGCTCTCGTTATTCAGTTATCTTGGTTTCATCTTAGAGGTTTTTTCTTTCTTTCTTTTTGGGGGTAGAGGTTGATGGTCAGGGGGTGTTTCCCAACCAACTGCCAGACCTCAGAGCTTTTAGGATGCTGGTCCACAGACAGATGCACTCAGCTGGGAAATGCTCCAGCCCATCCGCAGTAGCTGCAGCTGTTAAAGGGAAAAAAAAACCCCTCACGCAATCTGCAACCTCTGGAGCTTTGAGGGCATTTCTCTGTGGAGTTCAGGTTCCAGGAGAGGGTCTGTATCCTATACAGCTCCCGCCTTGTATCCAGGAACATCTGGAGGGGCTGTTCTGGTTCTTCTGCTCCAGGCAGGACTCCCCACTGAATGCTCTGAAGGGTCTCTCCCTGCAGGTGTGTATCCCCAGAGGGATACGATACATTTGAAGAGTCTGGGATGTTGTGATGAACTTCCCAGGCAAGTAACAGAAGAGGCAGTCCAGATGAGTTGAAGGGGAGGAGAAGGGAGTAACAGGGAGAGTTAAAGGATGAGTTCAGAAGATTGAGGGACTCCTTCCTCTCCTGCCTTGTCTTGGGAGCATTAAACAACGCAGCTGAGGAAGTCAGGGCAGACTGTGAGGACACCTTTAGACGATGCACTAGAACATGGCTGAAATAATCCACAGATCATCTTGTGCAACATCTAGGTGAAAACTTTGATTCTTTGTTCTTCTTCCCCCACGTATTCTTGCTTTAAAATGATGGGAATGGGCATGCACATTTCAGGGTTACTTCTATTTTTCACAGTCATTCCAGGGGCTACAGGCTGAGAAGCCCTGCAGCAGAAATGCAGCTTGGGTTCCCCCCGCTAACCAACAGAGCAGCCAGGTGAGGGCTGACGGGAGCTCCCCATGCCTCTGCACGACACCAGACACACCAGCAGCTCCCCAGGCAACTCAAGGTGGGGCATGGAGTGCTCTCAGGGCTGCCAAAGAACCAGCAACACTGCGAAGCATGTTCCTCAGTGCCTGCACAGCCGGGGTCTGCCTGCAAAAGACCCTCCTGCTCTGCCTCCCCTACTAAGGGTCTTCATCAACAACAGCAGCCAAAGAAGTCCTTGGCACCTCCAGTCTGAAGAGTCAGTGCCTGCAGCCTCAGGCCTCCTCCCTGCCCAAAACGGAGCTTTTCTGCCCACCCTGAGGGTTGCTGAAGGAAGAGGGATCTCCTGCTGAGTTCTCACTCGCACATGGGGGGTGTCTTTGCACCACCACCTCAAGCAAAGCCTGGTGATTTCAGCTGGCGAGCAACAATCTGGTTTCCAGGATTTCCTCTCCATCAGACGATGAAGCTGGAGAAACCAGTCTGGAACTGGGCATGGACTGCTCATGGCAGACAACAGATACTGGACAAGACTCTGC
>NW_009632085.1:4665-9426 GCF_000690535.1 Cariama cristata
CAGCCTCCACCACCCAACGCAGCTGAAGGAAGAAGTTGAGCTCTCATCTCCTCCAGCTCAGAGGGGGCTGGCATGGGCATTTTACATTTTCCCAGCAGGGCTGGATTTCTGCACAGCAAGGAATATGTTCCTGGGACGTCAACTCCAATCTCTACTGTGCTCTGACAGATTTAAGCTCCAGTTTGTCCGACAACATCCCAAAGTGTAAGAAACTGGGGGCAGACTCTCTAATCAGGCTGTAGGACAAAGGCCCGGTCTGACCCTGTCACTTCCACTTACTCGTGCTGTCTGTCTTACTCCCCCCACCCTCTCGGCAGCTTCCCGGCCCACCCTCGGCTGCCCTCCCCTCCCCAACACAGCTGGGCTAATCCTGCTCCTCCCGCGTCCAGCGCAAATCCTCCCCAGAGTAAACCAATCCTGGGAATTTTTATTAGATTATCAGCCTGCCAGCTCAGTGCTGGCTGGACTAATCCTAATCAGGACTGATTTCTATTAGCCAGCTTCAGGGAGGAGCTCTGCTGTCCCAGCACCCCAGGCCCATGCTGGGGGAGCCCGAGGCCTTTTAGCCCATTCTATTCAAATTTCCCTCTTAGAAAGGAACAAATTTGGTGCAGGTTCACCGGTTGCAGCAAATGTAAAGTTGGCGTGTGGGCTGTGTGCCCAGAGCAGCACTGGGCAGCCACGGGGCAAACTGTCCCCACCTTGTCACTGAGCTGCAAGAGAAGCCAAAGGGATCCAGGCTCCACAGCCCCTCCGGCCCCGGCTCCTGGCTGGTACGGCCAGCAAGGGCCAGTTAGTGCCACATGGAAAGATGCTTTGTGGCAGGGGACACGAGCCTGCTGGGTAGCAGGCTGAGATGATGGGCTCATTTCAGACAAGACGACAAGCAGCCACAGCTTGAGCGACCAGGACAGAGTTTGCAGTGCTGGCTGAGTCAGCGAGGTCTCCATGCCCCATTACCCATGCCCAAAGCAATCTACTCTCACTTCCCTCCCCATTTTATTAAAGCAAAGTGCCTCTCAGGTGTTTTCTTCCTAAACCCATCCCTGTCCCCCTGGAACTGACCTGACTGAAAACGTTTGCTCTTTACTGGCCCATGGACTGAGGCTGGTGAAAGTTTTGCTGCCGACTTAACAGGATTTGAGTCAAGCCCCAAGAGCAGCTTGAGCAAGCAGTTCCCAAGAACGGTGTTGAGAAGAGAGGGCCGCGTTCCCTGCCTCTGTCCTCTTGTCCAATCCACCCGCTCTGTGCTGAAAGCACAACTATTAACAGCAGCCCCCAGGGGACTCCAACACACTTCGGAGCGCAGCCAGCTGCGATGCAGCCGCTCTGCTGCTGCAGAGAGAGAAATCAGACAAGGAGCACTCAGGAAAGCCTCTCTTCCCAAAAGTGACCTGGGATCTTTGAAACCTTCCAGAGAAGAGGGGTCATTTAAACTTAATTGCTGTTAAGCCTCTTCTAAACTTGTCTTTTCACTTTCTCACATGCACAATTACACCATCTTTATGCTGCTGTCCAAAAGAGGATGAATCGCCTGTAGGACTGAAAGCTGCATTTCCTAGGGACCATGGTTCTCTCTGACCTGGAGCTCAAGTGAATACGTTGCCCTCCCACACAGTAGCTAGAGGGACAGCAATGCACCAGACAGGGCTTCAAGCAAGCCAAAAGATGCCCCAGGCTGAGACCAAGATCGAATGTGCTTTATATCCTTATGAGAAGCCCCCAAATGAGAGCTGAGAGTCACAGCCCTACCGAGCCCTTCGGCAGCCAGCTGTGCAGAGGAGAAGCACCACACAACCCCAACAAGGGAAACAGACCTTCCAAAGGAGCAGCTCCACAGCCGGCACCTCCAGACACTCTGCGCTGCATCAGTTCAGGACCTTGCTCTGTGCTCAGGGACATTAGTGTAAATCACGAGTAACTGTCCAGAACATCAGGCTGTAACTTAGTGCAGCTCAAGCCCTCTTTCTCCTTTCCGGCCAGGCTTACAGCACCAGACTTACTCTGGTAGGTGGCAAGGTTTCCTAAGAGAGAGTTAACCAGATCCGGCTGGAATCAGAGGCTGCAGCAGGCTTCCTGATGACAGAGAGAGAAATGGGGGACTTGGCCCAAACCCTGTAGAAACCACATCAAAAAGAGATGTGGGCGAGAGCCAAGAACAGATGATCCAACTGTGAAAGGGCTTTGTATGTGTATGTGTTTGTGTGTGTGCGTGCGTGCAAGCCGAGGAGAGAGGAAAAATCAAAAGAAAGAGAGAAAGGAAAGAGGAGGAGTAAGAATGAACAGAAAGACGGAAAGAAAAGGTGTGGAGGCACGAGATCAGGAAGGGACCAGAACTATCACAATGTGTGTGGCCTGCTTGCAGGCACGCGATGAACAACAAAACATGGTAACAATATATAATAGACATCATGTGTTAATGATAAACACAAATCAGGAGAAATACTGGGTCTGTCTCTAGCTCCTCCCAACTCAGATCTCAAAGCGCTACAGAAAGATGGGGCCAGACTTGTTTCAGTAAAGCAGCGCACCTCCTTTGACCTTGGCGGAGCCATGGCAATGTGCATCCTTTGGAAAACCTGGCACCTTCCTTCTTGCTCTGCTGCAAACCCAGGCGCTGCTCTGCTCCTGTGCATGGAGTGCTCGCAGAGAGGCAAGGAGGCAGCAGATTTCCATTGGGGAGTTGGTGGAAGAGCTGTGGCTGGAGACTGGGAGGCTTGACTCCCAGTTCTGCGATTTAACCACCAAATCAAGGTTTAGCCCATTTAGAAGCAAAGCAGCATAAGCGTCATACAGTGCTAGGAGGATGGGGTCAGGCATCCCAGCCTCCTCACTCAGCACTGCCTTCCCTAAACCCCTCAACAGCGGACCGAAGGGAAGATTTCTTTGTCTCGGTTTTGGTCTCACTGTAGGGCGTCCCCATGATACGGTGCTCTGCAATAGTCTAAATCAGATTACGTATCTCGGCTCTGGGAGAGCAGCAGCTCACCCAAACTAGCTCCTCAACCATACTCCCTCCCAGCTATGTCCACCGCCAGTCGGAGCACCGGGAGCTAGCACTGGCAAACATCCCCTCACAGCTCAGCGGGACACCGGGAGGACTGCAAGACCCAAGGGTGGTTATGCCCCTCAGATGTCAGCCTGTCCTCCTGCACCTGCATTAGTAACCCAGGCTGGGACAGAGATCTGGGCTGGTGGAGTTTTCCCATTCCAGCTGTGAGCTCCCTGCCAGTCCCGTGCTGGCCTCATCTCTCTGCAGAAGGGATGCTTTGCCAAAGTGCCCTCCACGCTGTGCAAACGACTCCAGGAGACACCTCTCCTTTCCCACCTTACTGCCTGTGCCTCCCACTTACATGATCTGGCAGGCAGACTCCAGGTAAAGGCGATGACGCCCAGAGACCAGCCAAACCCAAACCTCTTGTTGAGATCCATAGCCTGAGGGACGGAGAAATAAAACGAAGGCCTTTCTGTCCGAAGGCATGTATCATACACCAGATGTTGGCCAAAAATGCTTGAGTACCACAGGCAGAGATGAGACACACAGCAAACTGGGGACAAGATAAAAGACGGGAGTGTGCGAGACATACGACTAGGTGAACAGTGGGGACACCAAAAGATGAAATGGAATAAAACCAAGTTGCCTGTGTCCTTTAAAAGAGCTCCGGTCTTGAGTAAGGACACTAATAACACACCTGGCCTCACCATCCAGGGCAGCTGCGGTCGGGCAGTGAATGTACCCAGCTCCACGTCCCCTGGAAGCTGGGCCATGCCCAAACGCAATCAGGGAAAGTTTAGACTTTCCTCCCCCCACTGCCTTTTTTTTTTTTTTTTTTTCCAATTTATCAGCAGATTGTGTGGAGCCGAGTGGCGCTCGCCTCACCCTGCTAAATAAAGCTTTGGTATTTCTGATAAAGCCATCAAATTCCTTATCACGCTGACACAAAGAGCATTTAAAGAGACACACACGCTCTCCAGCACCCTCCACTTCCCAGTCCCAGGCACCTCAGGGTAACCTTTCGGAGCTAAATGAAAAGGGGGGGAGCAGGGGGAGGTAGCTGGTTAGAGCCCTGCGTTTCCCAAGCACCGAGCCCACGTTGCGAGGGGACCCAGCCTGTTTAACCTTTAAAGAGGGAGGTTGGGTTCTGTCAGGCTGTCCTGAATACTGGGACAGATTCGATAGCTCTGTGTAAATAATGCAAGCTGAGATGTGGCATCAATAGAAATGCCCTGCAACAAGAGGAATATCGATAGCCGGAAAATCCTATGAGGAGGATGGCAAACCCAAGTGTCTATAGGTGCTTTTAAACTAGGAGAAGGGGAAGAGAAGCAGAGATCTTCGGCTGTTGTGAAGACACAACTGGGGCTGCCATTGCCCCTTGGATGTGCTTTTCCTCATGATGGCCTTGACAGGGTGTGAAAAGATACGGCCGTGCCGCGGTCTGGACTTTGGCACTGCCTTTCCCCTGCTACACCAGCCTGAAATCTGCCCCCGTCCCCCAAGCGATGTGACGGCAGCGCAGTCAGCCGTCGGGAACCCCTGCTTCCCTCCCCGCAAACACAGCCCGGAGACATTTTCTCTCCTCTTTGCCACAGCGCAGGCTGTTGTTTAACCTTCAAATTTATTATTTTTAATTATTTTGATTTATAAAAGCGTGCGGCAGTTAAAACCACATTAAATAAACTCAGCGTTACGGCGCTTAACAAACACACATAACTTTGGACTTCTGAGGACTCCATAAAATAATCATCCGCCTGGAAGTC
>NW_009632086.1:0-610 GCF_000690535.1 Cariama cristata
CCTCCCACAGGAGCGGGGATGGAGGAGTACCTTCCCTGGGCAGATTAGCCCCTGCTGAGGTCTAAGCAGCCCCAGAGCCCCTTGCAAGCCTCCCCAAGCCATGAGCCCTTGGGGCTCCGGTGGAGGCAACAGGCAGATCCCAACTGTGGCTTGCAAGAGCCTTTCCCCTCCAGCTGGGTTTTGCAGCAGCAGGGGAAGGGGTAGACGATGGGCTCCCGGAGCCCCCTCCAACGGGCTGTGCTGTCCTGCCCGCACGCTCACACCAGGCCAGCGGTGAGAGATGCCTCTGGGAGCTGTCAGGGGACGACAACAGAGGACAGAGGCTCCCAGCTCTGCCCTGCAGATGGGCTGAGGCAGGGCTTCCTTCAAAGCAACGCGTGGGTGCTCCCCAGCCTGCCGGGATTAGAAAGTTAAGGGCTGGCATTGTTTTCCTAGGTCCAGAGGGGGTTGATACTGGGCAGGATTAGTCTGGCAAAGCTTCCCAGTGTGCTCAAAGGGGCACAATAGGACCTTGAAGAGAAGAAGCTGCGCTGATGACAGGCGAGAGGAGCGTCTCTCAGCATCCTCTGCCTCATGATGCAGGTGGGATGCACTCGGGGACGGGGCCGCT
>NW_009632086.1:641-3667 GCF_000690535.1 Cariama cristata
TCTCTGCCAGGACCCCCTTCCGGTGTGCCCCAGGACCTCCCCCAGCACCACTGGTCCTGTGGGCAGGCAAACGGGGCTCAGGGCTCTCTGTGGCAGGGGAGAGGGGAGAATTGATGGAGATGAGTGATCTCGGTGCCTCCCTGCTGCGGACAGCCCAGGTAACTCCTGCCCATCCCTAGCTGCAAACAAGGGGTGAGCCTTTTTCCCCAGGCAAAGTAACAAGTACGAATGTGTCTGTATTGTGGGCCAGATATTTGCTTTTCCATTTATTAGTTTTATAAGTTATATTTGGTTCAAGAACTAAATGAACTGTTGAATCTGGGAGATGCTGACAGTACCTTGGGGCAAGGGGACCCCACCATAGCACAGAGCCTCCTCTGCAGCAGCCAGCTTTTTCCCAGGGCATCTCTCTGTGCCACCCAAGGCCATCACTGACATCGGGGAGCTCTGGAGACACCTGGGATGATGGGATGGGACATGTGTGCAGGCACCAGCAGAGCCTGGGAAAAAGGGGGGCATGCAGGTAAACAGGCAATGCATGCATAGGGGTTGTTATTATTATTATTATTTTTAATCACTTGCAATCAGGAGTAATAAGAAGCTAAAACCTGGAGAGTGATAAAACCCCTGCCTTGCTGGATTGTTGCACCCCAGGTCTTTCCTGCCCAGAAAGCCACACCAGCAGAGCAGGGGCTGCTCTGTGCTCCGGCACAGCTCTAGAAAGCATGGTCACAAGGGGACTGGCAACCCGTGCCGGCAGCCAGCACTGGGTGGCACCTCCTGCCGAAAAACGGGTCCTCCACAAGCATGAGTGGGAGGCCCAGGCCTTCTCAAGGGGGCTAGGGGACAGGCTGGCTGGATGTGAGCCCAGTAGTGGGGCTGTGGGGAGGGTATCGCCCATGGGTGCTGCCTCCCCAGGGTGCAAAGTGATGCCCTGAGCAGGCCCTGGGCAGGGAGGAGCCTGTGCCCGTACACAGGATTTCCCAGAGCTGCTCTCCTCCTCTGTGCAGGCCTTTTTGTGCCTGCTCAGTCACGTCCCTTCTTACCAGATTTTTGCTGAAGCCTCAGCCACTGGGAGCCGAATTAAACTGAGTAGGAATGTGTACCCAAGCAGAGCTGTGGAGGTTGGCAAACCAGTGCCAGGGGCATTTACTGCAGCGTGAGGAGCTGCTCCAGCAGTGAGCTGCAGTGATTGCCCAGGCTCCTTGCTGAAACCACAGCTTCGCCCGGCAGCATGCAGCACCAACTTTTGTTCGTCTGTGAGAAGTTATTAGCTCTGATAACTTGTTAAGTGGAGGGGATCTTGAGCACGTGCCATCACCTGCCTGGCCCAGCTCCTCCAGCATGGGTCACACGTGGGCTTTGCACCATCCTGCTCTGCAACAGGCTGGCTCACACAGCTGTGCCTGGCGGAGGCAGGGCTGCGCGGTGCCGTGGAAGCACCTGAGCTGCCAGGAGAAGGCAAACAGCCACCACAGAGCCTCCATCCTGCTCACGGCCTGCCATGTGCTATCTGAAGTGCTGCAAATCATGCTGAGAACCAAAGAGGCTCAACACACCTCAGGCTTCTTGCCCTCCTGGCCCCAGGATGGCTGGCCTGGAGCAGAGACACCAAACTCAGGTTGGGCTCACTTTGGGCAGGCTGTGGGGGATCTTACCGTCAGCATGGTCTCACGGAGCAGCCGGAGCATCCGTTAGGCTGCGTGGGGCTGGCATGCCGTGTTTGTGAAACCCGCCGTGCTTGCGGTTGACCAGAGCACTGAAATAAGCCCGGCCGGAATTGGTGCACTGCTCTGTATCCTGATGTGGTGAGCAGCTCCGACCGGCGAGGGTGGGGGCAGCCCCACTGGGGAGACTGGTGGCAGCAGGACTGCGGGGACTTGGCAGCACTGGCATGAGGACCGCACACAGGGCCCCGCCGGCGCCCGGAAAGCTCAGCCTGGCACTAACGGAACTGTGATAAAAATGAACGTGACCAGGACAGCAGCGCGGAGGAGATTAATGTCAGATTGTCAGAGGGGAGGAAACTAAGGCGGACAGCACTCAAACAGATACTGGAGCACGCTGGGGGGGCGAAGGGGTTAGATGCTGCTTTTCCCAGCATTGCTGCATCTGCAGATCTGCATCCCCCCCTACAGCATTTGAGGAGAGAGAAAGGGACGAAGGATTTGCCTGAAGCACTTGCATCACCTTTGCCAATCTCTGTCTCACAAATCCTCCCACCTCTGCAGGTGGGGAACCTGCCCCTCCGTACCGGCCTGAACACTAACATGAGCAGCACCTGCTGCCTGACACACTGCTGCACATCTCTTGTGGGTCCCTGCCCAGGCCAGGTCTGCTGGTGTATTCCACCAGCAAAGCTTTGGTTGTGATGGGAGAGCTCTTGGCTGCAAGAACGTGCTTCACCGTGGCTGCCTGCAGAAACAAAGCTCCCTTCATTATTGCCATCAGCTGCTCTGGCCTTGCCTGCATTGCCAGAGAAGCCTGGTTGTTCAGTGTCTCCCACACTCCTTGGTCCCCTGGTATCACCATGGCTTCTCCAGGACCCTGCAGTTTCCAGATGTGCAGGTACAAGAGCCTCTTGGAGGCCTCCTTTGCTCCATCACCTTTGGTGACCCCAGTGGTGGTTTTCTCTCCAGCCCTCCTTTCTCAGCTGCTCTGTCAGGCAAGGTTCATGACTGATGGGTCACACACTCTTTTCCACCTGAATGAGGCAATCCATGTCTCTACTCAGCCTCCAGTGCATCACCTTCCTGCCTTGTTCCCTGCTGTGCCCTGGGCTCTTTGTACGTCTCTCCCAGCCCCTCAAAACCTACCCGTGGCATCATCCCAAACAAAAGTCTCACCAGGTTAAGTCAGAGAAAAGGCAGTCCCAGACCAGGGCTCAGTTAAGCAGCCCCGGGAGCTGGGCTGTTCACACCTTGGTCCCCATCCCTCCTCTTTCTGCCCCGCATCCCTCCCGGCGTGCAGCACTTAAGGTTTGGCTCTGTGCTCGGTCGAGTCAACAAAACCCCTCAAAACCCCCA
>NW_009632087.1:0-1038 GCF_000690535.1 Cariama cristata
GCGAGCAGCCAGCGAGGAAAGGAGACCCGCTGCAGGGACCGGGCCCCCTGTCCCTGCAGGGGGCTGTTCCCCCAGCTGCATCCAGCGGTTCTTTCGTGCGTGGGTGGTAGGCGGCTAAATAGGTACTCCTGTCTTTGGGCTTCAGTCAGACGGGACCAACGTGACGAGAGCGGCCGCAGAGCAACCAGACAGAGCCAGCTTGTGCCACACTGCAGCCGCGCTCGGGGAATAGGGGTTCTGCCTTTGGAAAACAAAAACACAATAGCAATTAAGCTCTCATCCGAGTGTGACTGCTTGTTTGGCAGAGACTGACCGGAACCTGGAGGCTTTCCCCTCGCCAGCACACACGTTTGTCCCCGTTTCCCTCCTTCCCCATCGGCGCGAGAGGCGGGCCGCACCCGGACGAAAACGTGGGAAAGCTCTCCAGCGACAGGGACGTGCCCCACGTAGGCTGTGGGTGCCCCCAAATCCCCCCGGGGGTGGGGGGAACGCAAGGGGGACTAGTGTGGCCTCTTTTAAAATAGCAGGGCCGAGCAATAGCCTCAGAGTAAAAACCGTCCCTGTATCAATCCCGATTGGAAGTTTTCCTCTTTACAGATGTCTTGTTGCAGATCGGTCCATTTGCGAAGATCCTGCCCTGCCGCATTTGCTCGCTCTGCATTGATCTGGTTTCTCCTCTTGCTTTTCAGGATTATAAAAATCTCTCCCTTCCTCTCTCTTCCCTCCAAAGCCGGGTTTCAGAGGAATGTTGGCTAAACCTCCTCGTCTGCTGCTTTCTTTCCCCTGTGATGGCAAAGTCGGCGTCATTTGTGGACTTGCCCAACGCAAACATTGCATTAAGAAGTATTTCAAGGCATTTTATTGTTGCTCTACAGTCCTTTGATGTGGTCTATAGGCACCAATTGTTGATGTCTCCCTGCGACTCCTCAGTGTCAGCATCTCGTTTCTGTCGCTTCTTCCCCCCTCGCCACTTCTCCCCTTTTAAAAATACGTTTTTTGAACGGTCGCGACAGATCTCACCACCTCACCTGCAGGTCA
>NW_009632088.1:0-853 GCF_000690535.1 Cariama cristata
CGGCCCTGGTGCCATGGGGACACCCCTCAGGCATTTCGTTACACATCCCTCAACAGCACCTTTTGCAGCCCCAGCTGCAGCGCAGCGTGGCAAGCGGCACTGAGGTGATGCTGGCTGGATGTCCCTTAGCAGGTCGGAGCCACAGCTGGCCCGCGATAGCCCGGGGCAGCTCCCTCAGCTGAGCGTCGGTGCAGCATGGGCTTGGTGCGAGGATACCTGGGAAACGCCAGATGGAGCTGCCTCGATGGCCCCACCTGGCAGCACGGTGCCGCGTGTGCAGGTCGCTGGGCTGGGGGCACCAGCCGGGGGAGGCGAGGGAGGGTTTGCACCCAGCTGAGGAGCTGCTGCTCTGATCTCGCGCTCGCAGAAACTGCCTTTCGTGTTCAGCAAAAGACATTTGTTAGGGAGGCTTCAGGCGGAAGATCTGCGATTCCTCAGTCTGCAGCGGAAGGTACTTGACAAGGGTGGGGTCTGGTTAGGATCAGGCTGGGCTGGGGAACGGGTTTCCCTCTGGTTCCTTGACCCACTGCAGAGAAGAGCCGGGTTTGCGGCGGCAGTGCCACGAGGGCCGTGCGCGGCTCTCCACGGACACAGGGACACGGTGTCTCTGCACAGGTGGGCACTGTGTCCCGGCCCAACACACTTTGGTGATCGACAATGTGCCTGACTGACGCTGCCAAGAAACTCCATCGTCCCCAGCACAGCCCCGGGCTGTCCATGGCCCCCGATGCCGTGGGGGCACAATGGGGCACGAGACTGCCCCTCCTCCCTGTCCCACCCCCACGTGCGAGCCCAGGGATGCCCCGGGAGGATCCCAGCTACAGCCTGTGTGTCACGGCCACCAGTCCGTGAA
>NW_009632088.1:976-1305 GCF_000690535.1 Cariama cristata
GGGGCTGGGCTGGCGTTGGCCCCTGTGTTGCTGCATGAACTGCGCTGGCTGTGCCGTGGGGTGCCAGAGGGCTGCTTGACCTCATCAGCTCCTGCTGCAGATGTGACATACCGCTGGAGAAAAGAAAACAACCGGCCAGACTGAAAACACGATTTCCTTCTCTAATGCATCCCCCAGGTCCTCTGCCTGTCATCTCCCCTGCCGCGCTGCACCAGGGAATTGCATGCTTCAGTAAGAGCGTCCTAATGGATTTCGCCTACCCCCACCCCAGTGCTTCGGAGAGCGGCACGAAGGGCAGCGTGCCCTGCGCCTGCTGGCCGTGGCCGGGG
>NW_009632088.1:1317-3306 GCF_000690535.1 Cariama cristata
AGATGCTGCCAGGGCAGTGGGCACGAAGAACCCACCACCGCGCCTGGCATCCCGCTCTCGCGCAGCACCGCTTTCCTTCAGCTGCTGCGGATGGACGGAGAGGCTCGGGCCCCGGTTTTGCTGGGAGAGCACTGGCAAGAGCTGCAGCAAGGGACTGGGGAGGCTGTCCCAGGTGAAATCCTGGGCTGGCTGGGCTGGAGGTGGGAACATCACCGCTCAGAGACAGACCGGGGGGTGCGGCGCAGGGACGTCTGCTCAGAGACTGGGAGAAAGCTGGGAGCAGCCCGAGAGCCAGGGGCATGTGTTCAGCTCTGTCTTTAAAGTTTGATTTCCACGACCTTTTTGGTGCTGGGTGCTCCTCCCCCAGCGCCACTCCCAGCACTGGGTCAGGTTGTGCTCCCCCTGCTAAGGAGCTAAACTGAGATGCTGTGTGTAAGAAATGGGAAGTGACAAGATATGACCGAAGCATTGGAAATCAATCCAAACTAAATGTGCTTCTTAACTATAAGTGAACAGTTGAAAACAATCCTCTTTTATAGCCATGGAGATAAATACTCTGTTTTTATTAGGAAAAAATTGCTTTGGACTGAATAAAGTCGTTTGATTAACAAGTCAAAGCAGATGGTTTATTGATGTTTCAGAAAGGAGTTTACAAGGTCTAGTGAAAAAAGAGACCCAGCTCTGAATTAACAAATTACCCTGGTATATGGGACATTGACAGTTCACTGCTAATAGATTTATGGGCTACTGCTGGGTGTTTCGTCCCCATTTGGTTTATTATGATAAAATATTGGGGCAGGGGTAACCTATAGCCTCATTGCAATATACTGTATCGACCCCTGACCCTGGGAACCTGACAGCAAACCTATATATTAGATTCTTAATTTGTCTTAATCTAACAGGATCAGCTTCTGTGCTGTAATTATTTTCCAAAGGCGATTGTGTGAGCATGTGAATATGTGTGAGAGATGCAGGTGAAGGTGGATCGCTTTGTCTGTCGCGCTGGACATACAGTTAAACTGCTGAAGATCTAACAGATCACAGAAGGAACAATGCCTGAGCATCAATGTCCCGTGAAGCAGGACATGACATTGAGAAATAATAAAATTCCCAGGTGCTGTAAATTACTCTCATAAAAAAAATTTAGCATGAGGCCCTATCAGCCTCTGGAAATATGCACGGATCTTGACTGGAAATGCAAGGACTTGAAGACGTGGTGCAACAGAGCTGTTCCTTTTTCTGCAAGTTACCACAAGGGCTTTGCACGCCCCACAGCCACGGCTTCCCACAGCAGTGGGACGGGTGGCCAACACGGGCAGCTTCGAATCCACAGCGGCCGAGTCTTCATGTCCGATATGTCAGGATTAAAACGCGGTAATTGCGTGCCTCTGTGGCAGAGTAGCAGTGTATTAGCTAACGGTTCAGGCGTGTGCGCTGTCATCTTTCACACTTTGGGGCTAACACCCTGGCTGTAATTACAGGCCAGTCTCGGCGCTGAGGGCAGTCGAATCGGGCCGGCTGCAGGGCAAGGCGTCCTCATTCCTGTGCCTAAGCCCGGGAAACAACTACGGCCTCCCCAGGATACCTCCGGGCTGCAAACACCCTCGGTGCAGAGGTGCAATTAATGGCTTGCGGTGTCCATCCACACTGCCAGCAGCGCGCCAGCCGCTCCGGCCCGGGCAGGCCGAGCAGCGCTACGCCCTGCCGGTTAAAATGTCGGTGACGAGAAGCAGGAAGGCAGTCTCCAAACTCTCCTCCATTTGCTGAAGCAATTAGTTCGGAGGCCCTTATGTGAAACCTTTACGTCCTCCTCTTTGTTACCTGTGTGCATTGGCTTACGGCACTTCTGGTGCCAGAGCGTGCTCACCGGAGCTGCCCTCTGTGACGGCTGCTCGTTCAGACGAGACAATTAGGGGATGCCGTAGCTTGGGACTTGCAATTTTTTGTGCCCGAGCAGGGTAGTTGTGGCGGCTGGATCCAGGCGCAGAG
>NW_009632088.1:3378-4692 GCF_000690535.1 Cariama cristata
GCAAGGCTGGGAGGAGCGGCAGGGCTGACAAGGGCCCCCTAAAAACCACTGGGGCAAATGCTCTGGGGTCAGGGGCTGTGTTAATTCCCACCTACCCCCATCCCTGCTAAGCCATATCTGCATGCGTCCAAAGATGACACGGTGATGAATGGGGGACAAATGCGTCTTTTATTGCTTCTACCGCACAAATGCGTTTCTCTCTCTCTCTTTCTTTTTTTTTTTTAAAGGGACTGTCGGACTGCTGGATACAGGAATTCATATGATTTGTTCTGTAGCCATTTCTCCTTTCTCTCCTGTAATAGGATCTGCAGAAATAATTTAAAGAGCTGAAGGTAATTTAGTGTCTTTACCTCTCTCCCCATACTTCCTCCGAGTTCACCAGGTACCCTCTAGATGAACTAATCCTACTGTAAAATATTATTTCTAGGCTTTATTAATCTAATTTATTAACTGTCTGCAGCTTTATTTACCAGGTTCTGGATTAACTCTGAGACTAGTTACTATTCAGAGCTGCGGCTTGCTTCATTGCCGTCTTTCATTCTGTTTATCTTTCCTTTGTAGAGGAGGGGCTCAAACATATACAAACTGTCCTGAGGTTTAGCAGATATTCCAGGGAATCACAGGGCTGCATCTCATCTTCTCTAGTAATTAGTTACTGTCTCGCACCCCATAGGAATCACAGCAAACTTTCTTCTACATGCCGTTGCTCCCCAGGAAGCAGAAAGAAAATGAAAATATCATTTTTATATTAATAGTTGACATTACAAGTTCTAATCTCACTCCAAATGTGGGAGCACTGAAGGGGGTGGAGTTGCTCTGATTTACATCAGTTGAGAGCTGGCCCCAAGCACCCACCTGTGATCACGGCCACACCTGATACCAGAGCCGGCGCTGGGTGCTGGGTTTGGGGCTGCCAGACTGCGTCTTGGTGGAAGAGCTGTAGTGCTGCTATATGGGCCTGCTGGGGAAGGAGGCAGCATTTCTGCATCCCTTATGAAGGCGCTTGCAATGTTCCAGCGGCTTTTTGGGTGCTCAGGAAAGCTGAGACTTCAGATGAGGACAAACAGGTAAGTGGCTAGAAGACGAAAATGGTGTAGAGTCCTTCAAAATAAAAATGAGCTAGTTCAGTGTAGGCAGCATGGTAGAAGTGGGCCTGTGAGAAAGAGAGAAGCAGGATGGAGCATATGATTCACAGAGTCTGGAAGTGACCAGAGCTGCCCCCCGCCCCGTGCTTGCACGAGGGCCCTGCAGACCCGTCCTTTGCTGGGGCCCTCGGACGCGGAGGGACGGCGCAGCGTGTGTTGAACTGGCGGG
>NW_009632088.1:4744-10471 GCF_000690535.1 Cariama cristata
TGCTGTGGTGCAAGAGAGCCAGCCGCTAAACCTGCGGTGCAGAGATGTGACTGGTGTGGGCCAAAGCCAAGTGAGCCGAGCTCCACAGACACGCATTTTAGGATTTTTGGGTTACATCAGAGACAATGATGAAAATGCCGTGCTTTGGCCCTGAAGTGTAATCAAACTCCCATGGGTCTGGCAGAGGTCTGAGACCTTGCTCCTTCAGGACAGGGTGTTGGCAGGGCTGCCTGTCCTGAGCACTCGGCACATCCAGCTCTGCAGTGTCCCAATGGCAATAAAAGCACAGTGTTGGCATGAGCACTCCAGTTTTTAATTAGGCTTTGGGGGCGGGGGCGGGGGGGCTATCTGTAGTTCCAGCCACTTCCCCTGGGCAACCCCATTTTAAACAGGCAGTGACTCTGGCTTTTTCCCATGGGCTGTGGCCCCTCTGCCAGGGCTGCAGGGGCTTGAGGCCTCCCCACCCAGGGAGCAAGTATGCCCAGCCGTGGCCCCGTGTGCCTGGCTGTGGGTGCTCTGTGGCACCGGGCTCCCACCTGCGCTGGTGGGAACAGCCTGGGGCTGAGCGTGCGTGGAGCCGGTCCTCTCCCCACCTGTGCACATCCATGTGGGCCGTGGAGCAAAGAGCACAAAGAGTGCTGTTGCTTCCTGCATGATGCCCACTAACACGTGGCAGCCCGCCGCTCCTCATCCCACTAACACGTGGTAGCCCACGACTCCCCACTGACCTGGGCCACCACAACAGGGGAGCTCCAGCAGCCCTTGCCCATCAGCAGTCCCAAAGGGCTTACCCCAGAGATGTTTGCTGGGGAGGACTTTCCTCTCTAGGGCTGGTGTCTTTGTAACTTTTCGGTGTCCTCAGACCGTAATTTTTTCCCTCCAAGCCAAGCTGGACAAATCTCAGCTGGAGCACAGGGTCTGGCTGGGGTGTTCGCTCCAGGGAAGATGCTGACAGGCTGGCCAGAGGGCTGAGGCACCTCGGAGCCACGGCTTGTGAGGAAGTGTCCATTCAGCAGGGATTAATGTGCTGAAATACTGCTTCTTAACTAACGCATGGTAACCCTCTGTGTAGGTGCTCCCAGGGAAATGGACTGTGGCCATCTTTGCTGGGGGCTCAGTAGAAACACCTCAACTTGCCAGGGGTTCAGGCTGTGCGTGTCGTCACCCCGGTTCAGTTGACACGGAGCAACCGCCCCAGTAATGGGAAATTGATTACACTGCCTCATCAAATCAAAGCATCACTTTAGCTGTACAATCAATGTATTCTTAAGAAAACATTTGAGACTTTTAAAAGTCATTATAAATACATGCTCTGAATTAGCACCATCTTTGTGGGATCTTGCAGCCTTGGTGGCTATCGCTCCTGTGAGTTTCCTTTGCTTTAGCCATGCTTCACGCCTGGCATCCTGCTCGGCCCGCAGCATCAGGGCTCGCTGCCCTGGGCAGCAACCGCATGCTGGCACCAGCGTAATCCAACGGAAGCCTGACCCATGCTGCCAGAATGCAAGCAACAGCCACACCTGGGGGGGGAACCAAACGTGCACTATAAAAAGTACTGGTGCACTGTCAAAAACAAAGCATTTAATGTTGGGGGGCGTTTGTTTTACCTTTTTTTTTTTCTTTTGTTTTTCTTTTTTTTTTCCCCTTTACTTTCAGAGAGTGGTATAACTGAAACATAAGGGCTGGTGGTGTTGGCATTAAAGTGGTTAATGTGGTAGCCTAATTCTAAACTCCTGAATGTAGTACCCTATCCTCCTCACTATTACTCTGTTCTTTTACTTCACCAGTTGTATATTGTCTAATTGTGATTTACTGCATATTTTTCACATAAATTACTTTAATGGAGTCTTTGTCTGGGCTACATTGCATGGTACAGTGTGCTACAAGGTGTCATATGAACAAGGTTATAGAAAAGATTGAAAAGACTACAAACTATTGTGTGAGCTGAGGAATAGCTCAGGTTGTAATGATGCAGACATGCAAGGGGCAGAGTTAAGGGCTGTGTGTACAATCTTCAGAGCACTTCTCATCTTGAGTGTTTAACTGTGCAACCCTGGTATTTTTGTAATGGAGTATTTTCTAATGGACTTTGAGGGGATTTTGTTACAAATGAAAAAAACGTTAAGATTCCGGAGCGCTACAGATGGGGCAGGGGGAGAAGTGCTTGGAGTATGGTCCTTCCTGAGCTGGCTTAAGCTCTGCCAAACCTGCCTGTCCTGCAGAAGGGAGTCAAGTGCTCAGTCGCCCCTGCCTGCATACACAGTGCCAGCCTGCACACAGCTCTTCTGGCCACCGTGCAAGACAAGCCCCCCCACACACCTTGCAGTGCTGTAGGGTCCCTGCCATCGACCCACCATGATGTGGTCCCTGTGTGAAGCTGTCACAGCTGTGAGCACACGTGCCACTAACGGGCTCCACCAGTAACCTCTTAAGAGACTGTGCTCAGCACCAGGACATTCAGGCACCGTCTCACAGCCGGATTAACAACACGTGTACGTTCGTGCATCCAGCACACTTTAGTGGGGACAGAAGGCATATGGAATATGTGCAAGGGAGAAACAAGCCTGGCAGGCGGCCTAGCAGCTGCCAGGGTTTTGTCTTTGACCCCTCCAGCACTCGTGGGAAGCTCCCCATCCTCACCTCCCTGCTGTCCTGGCCTCAGGTGCCACTGTGGCTGCTAAGCCTTGGAGCTGGGCTCAGTCGTGGCATAGTGGATGAGGCTCATCTGGCACCAGGAGCACAGGGGAGCTTTGCTGCTTGCGCTGCTGTTGGAGAGCTCGGGCTTAAGAAGCATTCCCAGCACACGCCTCGGGTACAGCCCTGGGACTGTCCAAAGAGGGTTCTGCCACAAACCTGGCGAGACAGAGTGGTGATGGACACAGCTTGGTGTGCTTTTCATAGCCCGTCAGCACCACCTCTGCCCTGCTTGAGGTCAGACCAGTTGGTCTCCACACCTGCAAGCTCGTTATGCCTCAGTGAGGGGACATTGTGGCAGTGGAGTCATGCGCTTCATGGCAAATAGCCATCATTGTGTATCATGGGATTATTGCCGGCACGTGGATTTGTATTGCTAGCTCACAAGTTCATCTGGCAGTTTGCTGTGGTTATTGCAGGACTTTTCCAGAAAAGTGCCTGGCAGGCTGGTAGAGGTGCAGCTCCTGTCGACAATCTGTTGGATGCCTCTCTCCAGGAAAGATGTTTTTGATGCATTGTCCTGGCATCCTGCCACTTCTCCTTGGTCAGGGTCTATTTTATTAACATTGCCAAGACAGTAGGTCTAGGAGGATGAGAATGGAAGTCTTCTCTCAATTCATTGACTGGAGCAAATCCTTACTAGGATGCAATTTCAGTTTCTGGCCTTGGCTTGATTCCAAACTATGATGGGTTTTAGTCTATTAGTTGCAATAAAATAAACTAGGAGTTGGCCTCTGGCGGGCTTCCTTACGCCCTTGCTTGGACACCGAAGGTTTGACATCAGGCACTAGTTTGACATCAGGCACAACAGAACAGGGCACACCCATGGTGCATATCTGCAGACTTGGTTGAATTAATGTGTCCTTGAAGGAGAAAGAAACGGATCTTCCCTGACTGAGGCATTAGCAACATCAACTAGCAGCAGATGTCCCTGACTGTCTTAATCAGCTTAGTAAAAACAGTCTGAATTTCATACAGCCATGAATGGCGAATCAAAGCCAAGTTACATAAAGGCATGTTTTGCTTTTCAGTGTGGATCACTGCTGTGCCTAATTTCAAATTTTTGACCCTTGTACATTTCAGCTGAAGGCATATTAAGAGAAAAAAGTTCTAAAAATATTTTTCAAGATAGAAAAGTTTATAGTTAGAAAATTGTTAGAAAGTTATGAGCGATGGGGAAAAGAGTTGTCGTGGAAATTACTACAAAATATGATTGTAATGACCAGTGCCCAGCAGTGGCCACAACTGTGCTCTAATTCCCACAGTGCTCTTGCTTTCTTGCTGTCTCACTGGATTTTACACATTAAAATGATATCCTATTCTGGAAAAAGAATTGGGAACTCGACTTCCACTCCCAATACCATACCACAATGTTACCCCATTCATCCCATCTTGTTTTTAATCAATATACTTGGATATAGGAATATTTGACATTTGAGCTCCTTTATATTTTTCATGTGATGATGGTTCATTGATCTTGGGTCTTTTGCTTGGCCTTATGATGAGCTAGACCAAAAAAAAAAAAAAATTAGAAGTTTCTTCTGTAGTAGGAACTGCCTTGTTATTTCATAAGCATCTTGTATGCCTGAGGCTAGTAGGATTAGTGAAGGATTACTATGCATGTGCGCATAGTTTATAAAGCTGCTTTGATTACAAAGTCCAAAAAAAGGATATTAAATTTTTATTACAAAAATATTTGTTTTTCTTCATTCTTCTTCAAACAGAAGACAAAGTTCCAAGCATTCTCTTGCTTTGCGGTCACGCATCAGTTCCAAAGAAGGAAAAGGAGGAGAATTTCCATTGCTATTTTTCTTTACTAAGTTCACAACCCAGTGCTTTTGTCTCACTTAGTTTCACAGTTCCATCATTGTGAGAAGTCCCTGGACAAGCAAAACTTCATCCTGCTAACAAGGAGCTATGGCTGAAAGGAACTGCAGCTCCATTGTCATTATCTATGCCTTTATGATTTCAGTAAGCTTGATTCATTCCCTGCTTTTCTATCAAAAGTGCTGGGACAGCCTTGCAGTTCCTTGCCTCCTATGATTTAGCATTTGTCTGTAAATTTTTTAATTTTTTTTCCTTTTTTGCCTACAGCAACTGGGTTTTCTATGTGGTCGCATGAACAAATGTCTGAATCAGGCAGGTTTCCCAACTCCAAAGCTTGGCTTATACTTCACCTGTGCTAATGCCATCTTTTTCATCCACCTTTCCATTTCTGAAACTGGCTGCTTTTCTTGCAAGGGAGAGCAAGCCAACTTCAGCATCTCCTGGATTTGGATGCTTTCCCCTATCTAGAATTAGATCTGTGTATGGCTTAGAGGCAGTAGTAACTCCTTCAACTGCTTGTAATAGACATAAATCAGGTGCCTGTCTTAGCTCTGACTTGTTTTATAGCTTGTGACATGAACGCTTGTGAGGCGATTTGATGCAGGGCCTAGAAGGGCTGCTTTCCAGCAGCTGCACTGAGGAAAACCACGGCTGTGGGACAGTGAAGGACAGTTACCTATTGGACTCGAGACAACAAAATCATCATGTGTCCTCTCTGTGGCTTCTCTGTGTGACAGAGGAGGACACAAGCCTTGCTGCTCACCAGACAGCTCTTGGGCTGTAGACATTCAGCTGCGTGTTTCTTTTGCATGCTTCCTAGATCTTCAGGCTTCTTGCTTCAGTGTCTGGCCAAGGCAAGCTCCCAGGAGATGGGGCTGGGGCCAGGGGGAAGCCTGCTTTTTCTTGATCAGGACAAGGCTGAGGGCAGGTAGAGCAATAGCCTGCAACAGGCTGGTGAGCCTGTGGCTCTCTTTAGGGAGAATCACGCCTCTTCTTGATTGCAGTGATGTAGAGCTTGGGACAGTTTTGGCACTGTCTCTTCTTTCGGGCTCCAAGGTGAGAGTGGTGACTTGAAGAGTTGCTTTCTTCAGCCATTTCATAGGGCTGCGGGCAGCTTTTATCTCTGTCCCCCAAAAGAACACGACACCATTTAGAAAAGTTTCCCCAAACTGAAGGCGGTTTCCAAAGTGGGGCAGGGATCTGGCT
>NW_009632089.1:0-4373 GCF_000690535.1 Cariama cristata
GTTATCACAGAGGCACTACCAACATTGCTAACTGGTGACAGCCGACTACTTTGGCTAGCAGCAGGTCTGTCTTGTAGCTGGCTGGAACTGGATCTGTCCAGCATGGAGACAGTTCTTGGCATCTTCTCACAGAAGCCACCTCTGCAGCTCCCCACTACAAAAACCTTGCCATATAAACCCGATAGAGATATTGTCCCAAGAAAAAAAATAATTCCAGATGACTCATGCTATTTCTGGATAACCTTTCATAACTTTAAAAACTTGCAATTAAGAAATATTTAATCTTTTTAATATTCTTGCTAACATTTATGCTTCCCTGTATTCCTTATTCTCCTGAAGTATGTAGTTTGATAGTGGAACTAATTTACAAACCTTACTTCCCTGTTCTTTTTTTCATCTTTTTCCTATTTCAACAATTTCTCATATAGATCATCCTAAGTGGCAATTCAAATTATGTTAGACAAAGAGCAGTGCTATTGATTACTATCTACATAGAGCCTAAATTGATTAAAAAAATGGAACTGTACCCTGGCAAGCATTTATACTTAGTTGAATCAGAGATGGAGAAAGCTTAATTGGGTGTGCACAAACCATATCACTTTGGCATCATCTGTAATAAATGATTTTGACCGATATTGTGTGTATGGATAAAATAAACAGCTGATGTTTTCTAGAAGAAGGGATCAAGATGCCAAAAGAACAACAACAGGAAAAGAACAAGATGTCAAATTAACAATACCAGGAACATTAAAAGAGTAGTAAAAATTAAAATCTCAGTATGTGTTCACATGATATTTGCAGAAATGTCGCAGGAAACCATATCAGTCTTCACTGTTCTGGCTAAACTATGGTCAGTACCCCGAATGGCAATGCTAAAACTAGATCAGATTTTTTTTCCAAACTTTGCTTAGCCATACTTTTAAACATCAAGCAGTGCCATCTGTTACAAGATAGAGCCCCATTACTGCCACAGCTCGTGACAGGCAGAGGAGGAAGACACATCTTGCAGGGTAAAGTGCATTCAAACTGTCTTTCACTCGAAATGTGTTCTAGTTTGGCCAACTTGAAGGTAGTGGATTTACTGATAGTGATATCACACACACACAAACATGTACGTTTATAGAAACACAGACATTAAACCAAAATTTTACGTATACCACCCAGACTTCTCAGGATGGAAACTGTTTGTTCTCATTCCTCTTCTGTGGGATTTCTGTGGAGGTGGCTACAATTTTGTAGACATACTTCAAGACTGATAAATTTAATTATATTTTTACAGTTCTTAAATGCTTTTGGTGCTGATTGACGCTCCTATAGGGTATAAAAATACATAAATGAATCTTCATCTTCTCGCTGTGAATTATGATACATTGTTTATCACTAAATGTTATTTTTTTCCACATGGTTGGCATGCCAGATAGACCTACTTAGGAACAAATAAATTATATTTTTTTCCTAAAGATACTAATTTTGAGGCAAGGACAAAGAATATCAACCTAGAGAGTTAAATTATTGGAAAAGCTATAAGCAACTGACAATGGAACATTTCATTGCTAAACACCAAATAGACCTTATAAGCAGAATGTGATAAACATGACTCCTTCAGGATATAGAAAGCCAGGTTGAGAGGCAGATTGACAAGAGTGAGTTTGATAAAGAGTAAGTAATGAAAATGATAAAGAGGGAGTCTATCTAAAAGAATTTTATACCATCCTCCTAACTACCTTCAAATCATAACTAAGTATCAAAAAATGGAAGTAGAAATGAGGAATTTTTAGCATAATGCTTTAAGGAAAACACAGTAATTTTCTGCAAAAAGACCTGAAATAAAATGACTGTACTGAAAAGTAACTATATGTATATATGTGATGAAAACTTATAAGGATTCAAAACAATTTTGGGGTTTAAGAAATTAACAGAATTTCAGGATTACTTTAAAGAAAGTATGGAGAAATGACATAAAAACACAAGTTACACAAAATAATTTCAATAATAAATAGGTTTTCTCAGAAATTAATGAGATATTTATTTGACTTCAAAAGGAACAAGACTAAACTCCCAGTGCAAAATTTAATAAGTTCACTGCCTTTACTACGAAGTTACAAAGCATCTGGCATCCAGATATTTGTAGAGCTGAAGCCCCTTAGCATTTGCTTGACTGTTTTTCGTTGGTTCTGTGATACTAGGACATGTGATTGCAAAGTTTGTGTGATAAGAGTAGCTGGCAGTGTATCAGCCTCTGAGCTGTACTTGCTTTAGAGTAATACTGTTCACAAAAAAAAAAAAAAAAAAAACAAAAAAAAGGACTGTCCTCATGTCTTGTTTACTCTAAAATCTCAAGGCTTTTTACAGCTCATCACTAGATTAAGTTGACTTTTCCTTAAAGCATCAGTTCTATGGACAACTGGATTCATAAGTCTTCAGGAGCACATGGCAGTTGAAGAAAATGTCTGTATATGTTTCAGCTTGTCTTCCTTAGTTCAAACAAACCTTCCTGACTCCATATCAGTCTCTTGCTATGTTGATGGTCCCAACCTGGAGGTCTGGGATTTCTCTCTCCAAACTTGGAGCCTTTGCCATTTCTCTAGCAAGCTTTCTGTTCCTGATATATCTTTTCTCTCTTCTCCATTAATAGTCAGTGAGAGACCCTTTATTTTACAAAAAAATAATCATCTGCTTTATCAGGCAGGCATTTTTATTATCCGTTAAAGAACAGATTTGAAAACTGATGTATGAAAGAGTTATCATCTCTTTTTTCAAGGGTATTCTATTTAAAATAAGAAAGGGCTCTCAAATTTGGTTGAGTATTAGGTACACGAATTTTACCAGTGTACCTATGGACTCTACTTCAATACAGAGGTAAAAGCAGGTAATTGTGCCCACATTTAAAATGCATTGTACAGCCTAAAGTATAAAAAGAGAATTCCTAGTCACAAATACAACTTAAGCATCCAAAACTATTCCTAAAATCATACCAATGGAGGCTGTTTTCTTTCTTTTTTTTTTTTTTTTTTAGTAAAACAGATTAATTCTAATATTAAACCCCCGTAGATCTTTCTGGCTCATAAATTTCTGTTTCATCAGTTGGCTAAAGGTGAAAATATCACATTCTTCCTACTCATCATGAATTTACAGGTGAAACATACTAAAGAACTTCTATATTTTCAAAATGTCATTAAGGATGGCAGAAATTAAACCCATTCTGAGGAAGGACTATCTCAGAACCTTTAGTGTTATCTCTCTACATTTTGAATAAAGTTATTATGGTCTTTCCACCCTCACTAATAAAACAGAGAAACCTTTCTTCTAGCAGGCTCAACTAATCATGTCATTTTTGTTTATTTTATCTCAACCAAGTCTTTGTTCTTCTCTACAACTACTGAACTAAATAGGTTGCTATGAAATAACCCTCTTGCTCTTTTAAATTATATTTTATTATTTTAATGCTTGATTTTTCAGATCCCAAAAGAGTTCCTTTCTTGCTTTCAAGGCCAATAATGACTGTGTCTATGTTTTAATGATTTAATTTAAATATAAATGAAAAGTTTGAGTATAAATATTTTTCCTAGGTCTGATCAGGTTCACATATAAGAAAAGGTGAAAGGGAAGACATTCATAAATGGGAGAACATCTGCAAAAATAAAACATAAAGGTCCTAACAATTTGTATCCCTTTTTTTAATTAAGAAAATAAGTGAAAATAAGTTAGTAAAATGGTTCATAAGGACAGATATCTGTTACTCTTTCTAGCAGGTTTAGAAACATTTCCAGTTCAAACTATTTGAAATCTGTTCACAGTGTGGCTTTAGTTCCACAAATATGAGTATTTTAGACTTCTGGTGAACCATTCAAAACACACAGAAAAGTGCTGGAGGATATGGACTAAGACTTAACGACAGTATTAAAGGCTTACTTTAGTAATTGTGAAATGGTACATTCTACCTCAGTTTGAACTAATTTTTTGTGCTGCTAAACATTCAGGCCCTATATTAATGTCAGATCCCACTATGTTTTGTTGCAAAAAGCCATTGAATTTGAGATCAGCAATAAAATTTAAAAAAAAAGTCATAATCGTGACAACTAAATACTTTGTCCATTCTAACTGAAACAGTTAGCTAGATAACGTGAAAACAGCCAGAAAAGCAAAATGCACACTTCACAAGCCTTTAACATTATACTGATGTCCTGGTTTGGCTAAAACAGGACCGTTTTTCTCCTTTCAGTAGATTTTCCTCCAGTTAAGTTTTTTCTAAGTAGCGGCCCTGTCTGGAGCTGACTACAGTTTTTTCAGGCAGCACCTGCTTTCAGAGTAGAAATGGAGTAGAAATGGAGTAGAAATGGGATTGTTATGCAGAAAGGCCCATGTATGTGCTC
>NW_009632090.1:0-2021 GCF_000690535.1 Cariama cristata
GTTTGCCAATGTCGCGTGGGTCACGCGTCGCCATATGTCGGTGTGCGTGCAGGGTCCGCGGGCGGGCAGATGGCTAATCTGCTGGCAGAGAAACTCTGCCGGGCTTTAAATGAGATCACACCGAGCACTCTAATCCCCCCGGGGATGCGTCGGGACGGGGCAGGGGGGGCTCGTGGGGTGATGCTGCCTGGCTGCTGAGTCATGGAAAGTACCAGCTCTGCCAAAACAGCACCGGCATGCTCCCCTCCTCTTCCTCCAGTGCTGGGGCTCCCACCCCTGCACCCCACACCGGTGCGAGTGCAGCCCTCGGAGGGATGCAGGAGCCAAATGCGTTTTGCAAGAGGAGGGGACGGTCCCTGGGGACACGGGGACGTGGCCGGGGTGATGTGTACAGGGTCCAGCCGTGACTTCCCCCATCCTTAAGGGCCCGGCCGGGTCCCAGTTCGGCTTGCTGGCCTGCCTCTTCGTGGAGCTCTTCCAGAGCTGGCAAGTGCTTGAGAAACCCTGGAAAGCCTTCCTCAACCTCTTCGGCATCGTCCTTTTCCTCTTCGTCTGTGGTCTCTTGCCGTGGATCGATAACATCGCTCACCTCTTCGGCTTCCTCAGCGGCCTCCTCCTCTCCTTCGCCTTCCTGCCCTACATAACCTTCGGCACGGTGGACAAGTACCGCAAGCGAGCCATGATCATCGTCTCCTTGCTGGTCTTCGTGGGGCTCTTTGCCTCGCTGGTGGTCTGGCTCTACGTCTACCCCGTGAACTGGCGCTGGGTTGAATATCTCACCTGCCTGCCCTTTACCAGCAAGTTCTGCGAGAAGTACGAGCTGGAGCAGGTCCTGCACTGACCCCACCAGCGGGGACGGGGCTGGGAAAGGCACCGGCGGTGATGGTTTTCCATGGGATGGGTCCGCACCAGCCTGCGGGAGATGGCAGCGACCATCCCCTGTTCGACGCTGGGGATGCAGTGGGGAGCGGGGCTGGAGCCACCCTGCCTTGCACCCTCTTTTTTGGCACTGAAAAGCCATAACTGGTTTGGGGACCGACCCCGGCTGCTGCCTACGTGGGGAAAGGGCCGAAGGAAATGGGATTTTGGTGCGTCCACAGCCAGGCTGGGCTCCCAGCCCTGGGACTAAGGGCTTCGAGAGCACCCAGGAGCGAAGCTACGCAGGTCTCCTGCCTATGCCCCTGCCTGCCCGGGGCCTCATCCTGCCTCGATGCCCCCTGGTGCTGCAGCTCATACTGTGAACATGACCCACCCCTTTTTTGCAGGGGCACTTTTTTTTTACCCACAGCTCTTTAGGCTGAGGGTTTCCCCCACTTTGGGCTCCCCACGGCATCTGCCATGGCTCTGAGGTGTTCAGAGCTGAGCTTCAAAGGTATTTTTCAGTCCTGCTCTTGCATCTGATGCGCCCCTGAGGCCACAGAAGGAAGTTTGTGCTTCCCCACCTGGGTTCCTCACTGGATAAAGAGGCAGGACTTGGGATGGGAGGCTTCTTTTCCCCTTATTTCAGTGAAATTCCCTTTTTGGAAGTGGAGAAGCAGCACGTACTGTGTTTATAGTGCCATGCTGGGAGGCAGACACGGAGAAAAACACCCTGGGGGGCTTGTGTGGCTGCTCCTGAAGTTTGGGAAGCTGTTGGTGCTCCAACCTTTCACTTCTGCCTTGAGTCCCTGCTGTTACCCCTTTCTCTTTTTCAAAGCGTAGAGACCCAGGTAACCCTCCCCACCTCAAACGGTGCTGGACAGACGAAGCGCAGGACGGGGCAGTCGCCTTCCCCAGCATCTTCTCCTCCCTTCCACCGGCCGTGGCACGAAGGCAGGTCCTTCCTGGGGGCCGGGTGACTCCTCTGCGCTGGTTTGGACCCAGGCTGGTGCCGGGCTGTTTCGCCCCTGTTACGTGTTGCTTTGGTGCTGGTGGGTGTCAGTGCTGGTAAATGGGGGAAGATGTGAATCCCCAAGGCAGGGTGTCCTGGGATGAGTATTGAGGGGCTGGGAGCTCAGCTCCCTCTGTCCACAACCGCTCTC
>NW_009632090.1:2065-2315 GCF_000690535.1 Cariama cristata
GGGCTCTGTGGCCCCCGCATCCCTCCCCGCATCCCTCCCCGCATCCCTCCCCGCACCACGGGCCAGTTTTCAGCCCCGTTCTGTCCCTCCAGTTGCTGCTCCAGCCAAAGACAGACACTGCACCTCATTTGTCTCTTTTTGATACTTTTTTAAAAGCTGTGGGTTTTTTTCCCCCCTTAATAAATTTCTACCTGTATTTAATGAGACGCACAAGGCCTCTTCTCCCTTCTCAGGGGTGGGGATGTGGCAC
>NW_009632091.1:0-4222 GCF_000690535.1 Cariama cristata
GGCTGTGCTGCTCCATCCCTGCGGGGATGTGGCCCTCGGTCCCTCAGAGGGGATGCTGGGAGCCGATTCCCCTTCCAAAAGTCTCTCCACTTTGTCTTTTTTATATCCCACTGCTGTCCGGCAATCCCTGTGTGAGCTTCTCTGGCTGCCTTTGGCCAAGCCGTCCTTGTTGGCGGCGAGGAGGATGCGGGCAGCGGGGCGCAGGCTGAGCGTGTTTGCTCCTGCCCACCCGAATCCCCCCGAACCGGGCTCGCTGAGCAAAGCCTCCCTCGCTCGGGGATGGGGAGCAGGGAGCAGGCAGTAGCACGGCTCTTACTGCGGGAGAGCGACTTCTGGTGCCGCTCCCCCAGGGCCCACGGCATCCCTGCTTGGCGAGGGGCTGTGCCAGAGCGGACTGGTGCTGACGCAGCCTTCCCTGGGCCCCCTTTTTGGAAAGAGGGCTCACGGCAGCCTTTCCCCCCAGTTGATGCTTTTCCAGCCCTCTGAGAGGCTGCCCTCACCGAGGATGGACTGTCCGAAAGAGACTGCAGGTACTCTTTGCCCGGCGCGTTAGGGTTTATTCCACAGTGTTATTGGTAAAATAACATTGTCATTGGGGAGATTTACATCACGCGGTGCTTGTGTCTATATCTCATTTTCTGCTGGAGGCAGTATCAGGTTTATTGGAAGGCTTGCGCGCTCTGCCCCTCTCTTAGCGTGGATCATTTACACCTTAAAATGGCTCGCCTTCCTCTCCCTAGGAAATCGCCTTTTGGGAGGATTAACGATCTTGCAGTCAAGGGGTATCTGTGGTTATAAAAAAAAAAGTTGTCTTTGTTAATATTCAGTGAGCGATGCGATGTCTCCGAGGACAAAGATCTTCCCATCGCTGGGTAAATCGGAGTTCATTATCATGTTAATCTGACTGATTGCAGTCTCCCAAAAGGATTCCACAGATGGTCATTTCTGTAGCACAAATAAGATCTGTTTTGCCTTAATCACAAGGTTTGTGCTCGTCGCTTCCTTGCCTGACGGTCTTAATTTTTGAGGTGCAATTCAGGGAGATTTAAACATTAATTGCTTTTGAACCTGCTCTTAGTTTTGATTCCAAATTGGGGTTTTGAACTTCTGCCTGGTGTTTGGATTCAGGACTTACCCTTATATTTTGTTGTTTTATTTTGGTTCTGTTTTGAAGTCCGAAGGAGCACGAGCTGTACCCCCCTCCCTCCGTCACGGAGACTGCGCAGATCAACGTCTTTTCTGGGAAGTAATTTTGGGGGAAGCCATAAACCTTGGCGTTGGTCTCGGTGGAGGCGTGGGGTAGAGGAGGGCTCACCTCTCTCATGGGTCTTACCTGCTGACTCGGAGGTCTTACGGACACTGCTGGCCCGGGGCTTTAGCCTAACGTCTCACCCCAAATTATTCCAGCGACTTACACGCACACGGTAGCGAGGTTTGGTGACACTTGACGCTTGTGGGGTACAAACAAATTAAACTGCTCGTTCCACCTTCCTGGGCACGCTGGGATGCTCGGGCTCTCCTGCGGCTCCGTCCTTGGACCACAACGCCCAAGTCGCTGGTCTGGCCCAGCCGCGAGTCTGCCGGGACCCTCGGGGTGCACGGGGTGGGGGCGGCGTGCTTGGGGAGCTGCTGCCACGTCCCACCGCTGCCAGGACCGGGGAGGGCGAAGGAAGAGCTTGGCTGGACCATGGCTTCGCAAGGCATTATTGCAACTCGCACCCCCATGTTTCTTCCAGCGGCTCACTTCGCTTTCATGAAAAGTAAATTTTTTATGAACCATTTATACTTTTCTTTCTTTTCTCCCATGAGCTTTTTGCTGCGTTCACTTGCTGGAAGAGAAGCGAGCTTCTCGGCAGGAATGTTGCCAAGAAAACCAAAGATGCCTGGCTTTCTGGTTGCGAGCAGCACACACAGATTTTTATTTTTCTTGTTTGTTTTATTTTATTTTTCATGGATGCATATGCAATAGCATTGAGCACCAAGTGCAGAGCTCATTCCCGCAGGGTCTGGAAGAGGATGCTGCTTCCAAAGGGACCCCACGGGTCCTTGCAAATCCCTGTCCCTCCGTGGGGCCAGGCCCTGGCTCTGCCCTCGGCACAGAGCTGCCTCGTGCCTGGCGTCCCAAGGGGTTTTGCGGCATCTCTGCACCTCTTTGAGGGTTACAGCCCTGTAAACGAGAGGGTGCTGAGGCCGTCCTGCCTAGCACGGGCTACGCGATGGCTGTCCTTTCTTCTGCAAGCAGCTTCTTGGTTTCACAAGGTCCAGCCCAGCTTTGCTGAAGTCGGAAGCAGCTGAGCCAGAGCTGATGGTTCTGGCATCCCGTGGGAATCGGCGACTCTGGGCCCAAGGCACCGTTACCAGTTTGCAGGGGTACCAGAGCTACTCCACAGCCGGCGTGACGCCCAGGTACACGTGCAGAAGTTGAGGTACAGCATTACTTGACACCAGCCACGTGGGATCTGACGCTGCTTTGCAGATCAGGGGTCACCGAGACTTCGCGTGCTCCCCATTTGAGGCTGGAATTGCCGCCGTCCCGTTTGCAGAAGCAAAGCCAGGCACCTCGGCCGTTTGCCGCGTCGTGCAGTCGCTGCAAGCAAAAGAATGTAGCTGAAGAATTTTTAGTTGCTGTGTGCTACGAACAGCATGACTTGCATTGAAAGTGTCTGTTGTATGCAGCAAGTAGGGCTAGCTTTCTGACAAGGCAATATTCATCATCAGATGATTACTGTGAACATGTTTATTAGCCTCTCAATAATATATGCCAGAATCAGTTGCACTGAGAATCTTTGCATGCTAACGGAAGAAGAGTGCCAATTTAAACAAGCGCACACATGGAGCCACTCCAAGCTTGCATGAATGAAAAAAGTGAGTTTGGGTTACTGGAAAAAAACAATTTAGTTTTATGGAGAGAGCTTTTCAGTGCCTCTAAATTATAGGCTTATAAATTCTAAATTTAATTCATAAAAGTTACACGGTAGCAGTAAGTAGCAAAATATAAAGTAACGTCGTCAGTCGCTGGGATTTAACGTATGGATTGCTGGAGAGCTGTGCTCAGGGCTGAAGGAGGCTTTGTGCATCCTCTGGAGGCTCTGGGGCAGGACCCGTGTGGATGCCAGCGAGGAGCTCGTCGCTCCAGGTCGTGATTAGCAAGCAGGGATGTCCTGTCTTGTGCTGGCTGACGTCGGGATGGGTGGAGGAAATGGTATTTCTGGTGATGGAAGAAATCACGGATTCAAAGCGATGCTGGGGCTCTAGGTAACCCCGTGGGTGTTCAAGAGAAACATGGAAAAAACCCTGTTTCTTGCCATCAATCAGTCAGGGTAGTAGATTCATGACAAAATAAGATGTCGGTACCTCAGGCTTTGCAGAGCAACATCTTTTTTTCTTATCCCCAAACACTCACGTTCAGGTTTTCCATTGCCACGTTGCATAGGGTGATGCTACGAAGCCCTCATAGGCAGCGTGGCTGCGGTGTCACCAGGCCTTGCGATGGCCACGGGTGGGGGGGACCCCCCCACTCCGCCTGGTTTTGGTGGTGGCTTTGCACGAGACAAGGCTGTGGCTCCGCGGTCCCTGGATTAAACCTCCGGTGAGCCCGGGGACCAGCAGAGAGCCCAAACAGCTTTGTGAGAACGTCCCATGGGCTGAGCATTTTCCGTGATGGTCTGAACTCCTCCGCTGCCGTTTTTGCATTGTTTTGGTGCAAAACAGTCCCTCCAGCAAGCCAGACAGCCCAACTGGCACGTTAGCCTCCAGGTTTTGCCCTGCTCAAGCCTGATGCTGTGCTGGAAGGGGACAGAAAGGGTTGTTCCTGTGGGCACTGCCCCCGCCGAGGCTTCTTCCTGCCCACCCGCCTCTCCGCGCCCTGGCGCTGGGGAGGAGAGCGTGGGTCTCCGTGGGTGTCCCTGCCCGGTGGTGGTTTGTACCATCCCGGACGAGGGCT
This sequence comes from Cariama cristata, assembly GCF_000690535.1. Taxonomy (NCBI): domain Eukaryota; kingdom Metazoa; phylum Chordata; class Aves; order Cariamiformes; family Cariamidae; genus Cariama; species Cariama cristata. The sequence continues at coordinate 3,944 of NW_009632091.1, forward strand.
CAACCTCACCGCTGACCGCCAGGAAGATGCACAAGTAAAACCAAAGGTTTTCCAGAGAGTGGTTCCCTGCTTTTTCGAGTGAGCTGGTGAATGACTGGGAAAGCAAAGTCTGGAATTGCTCCCTCTTCATCTCACCAGGACCTGAGGGGCTGAGGTTCGGTTCCGATCCAAAGGATTCTTCCCAAAGAGCCTGGACGTGCTGTGTTAGTGTGTTGGGCTTCCCGGCAATGCGAGATCCCAGTAAGATCCCCCGCCAATGGCTTTACACACCGACCCACC
>NW_009632091.1:4424-4853 GCF_000690535.1 Cariama cristata
GATCGCGCAACCCAGCCCCCCCAGCCGCGAGTCCCAGGAGTAGCACCCTGATGGAGGGCTTGGGTGAGCCGGCTGAATCCGCCATCTCCTGTCCGGATTGTGCTAAGTAAAAGTAACAATGGAGTTTTCATTTAGAAATTAAATACAGCCCCGAGACTCAGATGTCACAGGGGGCACAGGTTGCCGCTGTCTGGTATTAACTTCCCACTTCCCTTGCATACGTTGCCAAGTCGGGGCTTTGGCAAAGAGAACGTTTCCCTGCCCCAGGTTTCCTTGTCAGAAAGGAGACTGCTCGAGATCTGAAGCACAGCTTGGATTTCTTCGGAAAAATTCACCACTTGACGTTGGTCTGTGAAATGGGCCCAGGCAGAAGTACGGCCCCTCATTGTGGGACCCTTGGGAGAGCTGATGGGGGGTCCCATGGGGGGG
>NW_009632091.1:4985-7348 GCF_000690535.1 Cariama cristata
TTAGGATTATTTAAAAAAAAAACCTAAATATTTTTTCCTTCAATCAGTTTTTAAAAATCCCTTGCATGTAATCCATGATAAATATTTGAGCGATGTTAAATTCGCCATCCTGGCAGAAACTGGTGCTGTATGTGTTCTTAACTGTGACTCACCGAAGAATATTTTGCTGCGAGAAGGGCAAACAGATGGCCCAGTTGCCGGCACCGAGGCGGCAGGGCTGGAGCCTGAAGAGGAGACGTTTCTGATGGAACCGCTTGGCTTTATTTTGGTTTGTGTAAAACGCCGTGGCCGGTGGTCGCTAGCAGCCCCCTCTCCACTGCTTGGGGTCTTGTGTGCGCAGTGAGGCAGGGACGGGGTTATGGCCACCTCGCTTTACGGGAGGTTGGTACCTTCTCAGGGGTAAGTCCCTGACAATGATGTAGAACTGAGAAATGTCCTAAACTGCTGTCCCAAAGTGGATTTTTTCCGATATGGGGACATAAGCAAGAATATCAGTGGCTGAAATTTGGCGATGGAGAGCCAGGCAAGACTTCTTGCATATGCCAGCATGTCAAAGGTTTTTAAAGACCTGCTTGTGGATTAAAACAAGGAATTGGTAATCTGGAGTTTAAGGCTCCGAGAGCCACTTCATTAGTAACTTTCCTTCTCAAAAGCTTTATAAACTTCTGGAGCAAACTCCCCGGATAAGTCTTACAGAAGTTACTGTGTCAGCTAGGAAGGATTATAGATAGCAGGGAATTAATACTGAAATGCGTGTGCTATAAATATAACAGGATTACATCTGGGCGTTACGTAAAACCCCTTGTCCTCACTCCGAGTCTCCTCCGGTGGGCAAGGCGGCGGTGGGCTCCGCCAGCGGGGCTCGGGTGGGCTGCAGCCTGCGGCGGAGTTGGGGCGATGGGGCCCGATCCTGCGTTTCCCACTTGGCTTCTCGCTCGCAGCTGCCATTTGCTCACCAGGCGACTCTGCTTCTGCTGCCGCCTTTGCTGAAAGGGCTTTTTGTGTGCGTTTGTGGAGACCTGTTTGTCTGGCGTGTGCGAAAAGGCCTGGTGGCCCTGGGCAGGGTGGGCTCTGGGCAGCAGCCCCTCCCCAGCACCTTGCCATTGGGGGCAGGTGCCCCTCGGGTGCCGCCTGTCCCTGTTCCGAGTCCTCCCCAGCCGCCTGCTTCTCCGTGGCTTTTTATCCTCCTTTTCCCCAACGCTGGGGCTGCCTTTGGAAGCCATCCATGGTGTCACCCCAAGAAAAGTTGTTCCCCTCTTGCCCTTGCCCCTCCATCCCTTCCCGGTCGCTGCGGTGGGGCCGACATCGCCGCAGTAGCTGGGCGCCAGCCTGGGGCTCAGAGGTTTGGCTGGAAACGCTCCTGTGCTCCCCCCTCTCCTCCTGCTCCACCGGGCTGCTGGTGCTCGGGGCTCGTCCCTGCCCGCGTATTCTCGGGACCCACGGGCCCATTCCTGGCAGCAGTCCCTCGGCACTCTCCTGAAGCCCCAGCTTTACCGGCGGCTCCGAGAGCATCTTCCCGGTGGCTTTTGGTGAAGGCGTTTCTGGAAACGGGTTTAAGCCTGCAACACCCTGGAGCACGGCAGCCTTGTGCTGAGCTCTCGCTGCCGGATGGATTCTCCACGCGTTTGAGCCGGAGGTGTCGTGGGTTTGGGGCGGGGGGGACCTTGCTCCCCTCCTTGCCACGGCAGGGCCGGGGGATGTGCAGCCCGCCCGACCATGTGCATCCCGGGCGGGCACCTGGTGCCCTGCTTATGGGGAGCGAGGGCACCGGCTGGTGCGAGAGCAGCAAAATAACCAATAACACTACCTCAAAATAATGAATAACGTAATCGTAATTCTTCTTTCTGTGGCAATGGAGCAGAGGACGGGGGGGGACAGGCCATGGGGAGAGGGGGGTCATTGCAGGTAACGCAGCCCATTAGAGGCCTGCGGGCTTGAGCGCTCCGCTCCAGGCAGTCACGGATTTCTGAGCTGCTTGTTCCCTGTCTGGAAATGAATATTCTCGGGGATATTTTTGCCCGTTTCCTCCGTGTACTGCAGCTGAGATGAGACGCCGGCTTACTTTGAGGGCTAAGAGAGCTGCCAGTTAGGAGGACTTCGCGTTGTCTGCAAAGTGAATGTTAACTTTGTCCGAGGGATAATAAATCCCAGGCTCGTACAGTACAATGCTGAATTTTGAAAATGAAGCATTTAAACCACAATACTGCAGTCAAATTGCTAGCAAAAATCTCTTTGCGGTGGCAGTGGAGCTGGTGGGTCTTTGATCTCTCCCAGCTCAGATGTTGCTGCCAGAGAGACTTAAGCTTAAACTTCACTTTGTAAAATAGACTTTTTTTGACAGTTTCCTTTAAAAAAATAATCTT
>NW_009632092.1:0-430 GCF_000690535.1 Cariama cristata
AGAAAAGGAAAAAAAAAAAAAAGAGAAAACTGGCTGTGCTTTGCTTTCCCCGGCATCACGGGGAGGAGGGAACACAACCAGCCCTCCCGGCATCTCCTTGTCCCTGCAGGGCTTAACACGGGGTGAAGGACCGAGTCCTCTCACGGGAGGAGCCCGAAGGGTTAAGGATGCTTTCCTTCCTCACCAAACTCCCCACGAGCCCCCACCACAAACTCCCCACCACCCTCTTCCTCGCTGGGACACTCGCTAATTGAGACAGCTTCAGCCCCTGCCTCCCTCCTCTCCCCCTGGGGCTGAGCTGCCTCTTCCCAGGGGGAGCACATTGTCCGCTCCAGCCGGGTTGATGTAATCCCTAAGCCCGAACAATACTTCCCCACCCCGCTCCCGCTGAAAGGGTATTAGTTGCCCAATGAGATAATTACTCCACAGG
>NW_009632092.1:440-1510 GCF_000690535.1 Cariama cristata
TCCCCGGCGGGCGCTGAACTGCCCTGCTCGGCCCCACGGCACCGGGATGGAGGTTTGGGGTCTCCCGGGGTGATGCCGCTGGAGATGATGCTCATCCTATGTGGACACCCGGACCCCAACCACCAGCAGCAAGATATACTGGGGCAGGGGGACGTGCTGCTGAGATGCCACCTCCAGCCCCATGGCTGTTGTCACCTCAAAATGCCACCCGTGCGTGGGGTAGGGGGTGGGAGCCCTGGGGTGCTGAGCCTGGGCTGGCAATGCCAAGGCCACTGTACTGATGAGACACGGGTGGGATGAACCCGCTGCCGGTGCGATGGGATTTGGGATTTTCCTGAAGTCACGTCCTCGCCTTGGCCCCCTCGGGAGGGGTCTGGGCTGGCAGATGGCCCCCGGGTGCCCGGCAGCGAGCACAGAACCGTCTGCACATCGAGAAACCGATTATCAGGCTAAAATTTGGGGAAACAAAATTCCACGTTTTCATTAAATACCGGCATTTGCGCAGACTTGATTTAAAAATCCAGAATTTCAGCAATTAAAAAACCTGCCCCAGCCGATCGGAGCAATGGGACCAGTTTCCTGAACTGGTTTAACGGGAAATAATCCTGGGTTTCAGCTCTGCTTTGCACAGGGTTTGCTGCCACGGGGACCCTGTGCTTGCTCCCACGGAGCGTGCGGGGCCATGTGGTGCACACATGGCGTTAGCGTGTACCCGTGGGCACACGCGTGTACCCACACGCACAACCCTGGCCGCTTGGCTGGGCTGAAATCCGGCAGTTTTCCCTGGCTTTCCCCTCCTGGAGCAGCTGGGACGTGGCCGTTGGCCGCAGAGCTCCCCCGTCCCTGAATTGTCTGGCGTGCTGGGACCAGGGATGCTGCAGGGACAGGGACCTGCTCGGGGCTGCCGAAATTAAAGCCCAGCTCTTATTAATCCTGCTCTTTGCGCTCTGGCTACGCTGAAGTCGGGGATTATCCCATCCGCCTTCCCACACGCCGGTACAGCAAGCGAGGCGGCCGGAGAATTAATCTCCTGTAGGTTTTGCTGATCCCATCCCCAGGAATAGCGGCTG
>NW_009632093.1:0-5492 GCF_000690535.1 Cariama cristata
ATCACCTACGAGGAAGATCCATTCACACAGTGGCTGAAAGGTCTTGGACTGGCATCATGGGTTGTTAGCTTAATTAAAGCTTGCTTGCCTGTGTTAGGTTTGCTTTTTGGAATAATGATTTTGTTGCCTTGCATATTACAATGTATCCAGGGGTTCATAAGAATTAGCATTAGAACTATATTTAATGAAAAGGGGGGAGATGTAGGATCATTTTATGTTAGCAATGAGCTGGAGGACATTTTGAGAATGTAATAAGATGTGGGAAAAATGCAGAGTTATAAAAAGAAGCAAGCTTGTGGATCAAGGGATGGATACTAGGGGAACCGGAGATAGATAAAATTAAGAAATAAAGTCATAGTAACAAGGTGAGACAAAGAGCTTGTGTGCTAGACAAAGAACTTGTGTCTGATTTACGCAGAAGCTATGCATAGCATAAGCACCTATCCGCATCCTTTCTAAGAAGCGTGATAGTCGCGTGGACAGTACTTGTAGCCAATGAGAGCTTGAGCAAGAGAGTGTACAGAAGTGGAAAACATAATATAAGATGCAGCTTTGAACATAATAAATGACTTCTCTGATCATCATATTGGTGTGCTGAGTCGTCCGTGCCTCGCATGAAGGGAGAACCCCACATTTCTGAACAGTTGTGATGCTAAGCACAGTGTGCTGCTTTCAACTGTCCACATTTATGCTGCTATATACATATGGCAGTACTCCCAGAGGAGCTTTCAGCAGTGACAATGTCTTTTTGGTCTGCCATTTGGATCAATATGCCTACCCAGTAATTATTTTACATTTTGAGCCGTCTGCTCCAAAACATGGTTTCTTCCCCCATGTAATGAGTCAGACATCTCATTTTATGTAAAAGATTTGCTTCCTGCCTTAGAAAAGTGTGTTTGGACACTGAGTCACATGAGCAGGAGCAGATGGTATCCTCTAGATCTGTTGCAATTGAATGACATAATTGTCACCTTTTGGCCACCTTGCAAAGGAACCACTATAAAATATGGCCTACACACAGAGAAAACTTGACAGGTCTTTGAAAACTCAATTTGCTTTAAAACAAAGAAAACCTTTGCACATTCCAGTATACGTGCAGAGTCAAATACTTCCTTTCTTTAAAACACAGACTGAATTTCAGTCTGTGCCATGTATTTGTGTAATGGCTGACCTGCTAAAGCCGTTACAGACTATGATGAAGCCTATTAAGAAACCAGATGAAAACACAAATTTCAGCATTTCTCTGGGTTATGCATACTGACATACCTTGACTCATACACCTGAAAAATGCCTTTTTATGTCAGATAAAGACTGATTTTTCTATTTATAATTGTGTCTCAGCGTGAAACAGTTCATCTTGAACACTGATTTCCACTTAAACTATCTATAGTTTTACCAAAAGGTTATGTCTAACCTGGCAAGTTAAACATCGAATCGTTCTGTTCCAAGACCTAAGCTCACAAATTTAAGGTTTTAACTGCATCTTTGTTTCACTCAGGATATAAGAAAGCCCGCACACTATATATGCAAGCCATGTACCTGGACAGACCAGTGATACTGGAGAAAGCAAGCAGAATAAACATCATATTCGCCTTTCCCAATATTCCTTTTTAAAAACTTGACAGAAAGTTTTCTACCAAAATGAACAACGCATACAGCCTAATTTTCAGTTTCATCAAACATGGCATTTTCACATTTTCCCTTTTCTTAGGGGTTCTACGTACCATCTTACTGAGGAATCTTAACTCCCAGAGCCTTGGATCCTACTCAAAAATAAGGAATAATTCCCCTCAAACTCATCCTCTGTTCTTCTAGGAAATCCTGATCTAAACTAGAAGTCTTCAAATCCAAAACTTTTTGTGAGGTGAAGTTGCGAGAAGCTAAGCTATAGAAGTTTAGCTAGCCCGTTGCAAAGAAAACTATGGCAGAACTTTACAGAGTTACCTCCTCCACTCAGAGTGACAAAAAGCATCGTACGGTCACTACAACAATGGCGTGGAAAAAGATAACTAATTTCTTGCTAAACATTATTGTTACAACAAGGGAAGAGCTGGCGCTTTTCAGCTGGAAGAAATCAGCATTCATAGTGAATATCCATTCTGTCCAGTCTCTACTGAATAAAATTAACACGGTTTAAAAAAAAAAAATTATTTATGGATGCCTAATTGCTGGAATAACAATTATATCTTAGGAAAAGGAATAAAGAAGTGATGCAATAATTTCACTAAGCAGTAGCTCAAAGAACACTTTTCAAAAGACAATTTGAAGAACGAAGCCAAAGGGATCAACTCTGCCATCTAAGCTATGAAGTGTACTTCAAATGAACTACTGCTACAAAGCTAAGTTACCATGAGCATCACAAAGGTCAGAAAAAACCAAAAACCTCAAGTCATCAGCAACATAGCTAGAAACACAACTTGTTACAGCTGGGAAAAACAGCCAGGATGGCAAAAAGCTTAGAAACTACAAAGATTAAATTAGCAATTTATAAATACAGTAGCAATTCACAACTTAGAAATACATGTGCAGTAGTGTAGACTAGCATACCACAAGAACACAGAGGAAAATGTCAGATTGTCTGTAGAGCAAGTTACTTGAAGCACATCCAATGCACTCACTTAGCAGTAGTAGGGAAAAAACAGGGAAGTAAGGTAAACAAGGAATAATTAAAGTGTTAATACTTCCCCCACTAACTATTTAAGCCCATCTGTGAATATGAAGAAATATTTAGTCTGCAAGTGTTGTATTGTGGTAAAGTTTCTAGAAAGATGATATTGCTTAAAACAATTCTGCAATTACAAGGAAATGGAAAAAGTGTGCTCAAAATAATCGGCAAGCTGAGTCAGTGTTTAGTGGAGTTTCAACTGGCAAAATATCCTTTCCGTACAGCTTTGCACCATGAATTTCATTTCAAGAATATCACTGGATGTTCCTTCTGTCGACAGAGAAAGAACAATTCGGTAACACTTAGTATAATTACACTTTAATGAAACATCGAAGTTCTTCCTAAAGTCTTACAAAGATATAATACATTTGTCATATAAGTGTAAGGGCTTGATGTTAAAATGAGAAGACTTAGTAAAAAATATAGATTAAAAGTTACTGCAGCAAAACAAAGTCATTACAATTACACTTGTGGATTATTTTTTTTTTTTGGAGAAAACCAGCATTATTGACTGGCACATACAGACAAAACAAAATACAGTGAGAGCTTTCTTCCTCCATGTAGTATTCAATCAAGTAGCACTGCAATGAACATGATTTCATGCATAAGTGCAGAGAGGATTTTAAACTCTGCATATAGTACTAATTTCAGCCTTTGTACAGCCCCATTTGCAACACATTCCTGCCAAACCCAGAGATTCTCGTTTTCTTCTGGGATACCTGGCCCAAAGATAACTGTTTGATCCCACGGGATCTGCAATTCCTGTTCCTCCCTTGTCCTTCTGAACAGCTTCCTCCACCTGGCGAACAAGTTCTTTGAAGTCATCTGCCACAGGTATATATTCATTATAGTCATTTAAACTATACAAGTCCTTAAATGTCTCCCATCCAAGAAATGGGCTGCTTCTCTGCAGCTGCTCCACTTCAGGACCCAAAATTGATTGCTGCTTGAAGTTTCCCAGTAGTTTGTTACTTGCTGTTCGTGCAGAATCTGTTTGGAGAGAGGACTTTTTTTAAAGTTCAGACTGTAGGAGTATCAAAAGGAGCACACAGCTCTAAAAACCAGCAATAACAACCAGTTAGTAATAAGCAAAGCACTATTATCTAGGTGAACTGTCAGTACTGCAGAGTCTCCACTCCATTATTTACTTATAGACTACTTTTAGGGGAATCTATGTTTTAAAGGCTATGCTGCCTGTTAGACATGGACAGTGCACGGCTACAATTGTGACTGAGGTATAGACAACCTATCACAACTACAGTGTTACTGATACAGAAGTTTCAGTATTTCTACAAACACAAAATTTTGTTGTAAAGACACGTACCCAGAAACCACACAGAGCTACATCATGTGGCTCACGAACCAGACTAGACCTCTCCTCTCCCATGCACAATCACACAAACTAGCACCACATGAAGAACAAATGTAGGGAGGACTAAATAACCAAATATTGTACGTAAACTGCTTCTTATAGACTGTACATTTCTATAGCTATTTGCAGCCAATACTTTCCAGTCGTTTCTTTCCTTTCTCAAGGCATAGCAGAAGCTTGCAGAGTTTACTTAGAAACACACTTTGTCTCACTGACTGGAGTGTTCCCAAAAATCCAGCTTTACTTCCGTTCACCCCGTACTGCTTCTCTTGGTTTTACTTCTGCAAGGCAAGTTGCATTGCTTACCTTAGCTAATGTGAAGAAAAGCAGCTCCTTCAACTCTTAAGTTAAAAAAATCCAAAATAAGTGTTTGTCTTGTGGTCTTAATGCTGTTACTATGTTTTTTTGTTTCAGAAAGCTGAAAGAGCATGGGACCATCCACTGAACGTTACATTTTCTTTAATATGGTTAATTAATATATAGAAGCTAACTTTCAGATAGAACAGCTGCCTGAATACGTACAAAAATAAAAGCAGTTGTAGCTACTTTACCAATTAGACAGTAACTGCTATTTAGTAGTCTTTTGGGGCAGGGAAGACTTTTAGTTAAGACAGCATGCAGCACAGTGGGGGGGGTCCTTAGTGACTGATGCTCTCAGAAGCTAACTGTTAACAAAAAGGAAAACAAAGTTTGCTGGGAAAGAAGACAATCCCCGCAAAGGCTGTACGTATGCAATTTGTTAAAATTACATAGGTAACTTTCATATTCTATGCAACCTATTGGAAAAAAAAACCAAAGCAAAACAAAAGCCAAACAAAAAAACCCAAAAAACCACAAGCAAAAAACCCCCAAGAAACCCAAAATACTGGCTTCATTAGCTGCCTGAGGTCCAGTGTTATTACACTACCAGCATGTTTAAGCAAGAAAAAAGAAGCTCTTCCATTGCACATTTTAGATATAATTCCAACTTCTGTCTTTGTTAAAAATGTTCTCACTATTCAAAATATCAACATAAATGAGAGTCATCACTCTCTGTTACTCTAGCATTAATAATTTTACTCGGTTACATTATTTTTGTTTGGGAACATGGTCCAAAAAAACGTCTGCTTACACTTTCTTAATATACTAGACTTGGAACACGCAACAGTAAAATTCTCTGAGGAATATCTTTCCCATTAACTCTTTCACCAAAGATCCCTAAAGCAGTTCTTGCTCTTTAAATTGTAACCTGAAGCACCAGAGTCCCGTTCATCCTCGACGTGCCAACTCTGTTGTACAGAGCAGCACAAGCGAGTGACAAAACCCCGCAACGAGTCCACATGCAATTAATGCCTCTGGTACCGCCCAGGAAGACGAGGAGCACAGCTTTAAAGCTCCTGGCAGAGAGGGAAAAATCGACCCAGGTCTCCCCGGCCCGAAGAGTTACCGAGCTTTGGGCAGGGAGCGAAGCCATAG
>NW_009632093.1:5523-5805 GCF_000690535.1 Cariama cristata
GCGGGAGGCATTCCCTACCGCTTTCAAGGGTGCATCACACCTCCCTGCATGGCCAAGAAGAAAAAAGCGTGATTTATTGTTAGCGGTTTCTTTAAATAAAGAGTCCAGTGAGCCTCGGCCGCCGGCAGGGCTGCTCAGCCCTCCGCAGCGCAATGTCTCTGAACAGACCAAAAACTTTGCAGGGCATCCCGTCTAACGACGCCCCAGCGACTGCCGCCTGTTTTCCTCTAAATTTGCGGGTTTCCTTTCCGAAGCCACGGGAAACGCCGACCAGCACCGGGA
>NW_009632094.1:0-8078 GCF_000690535.1 Cariama cristata
TAAATGGAATCTCTTGGAAAAGCAGAGTGCCCATCAAAATCAGGATCTGTGTCTGGAGTTTAAAGGGTATTATCGTGTGACAGGAGCGGGCAGCTGTCTGCCCCGCAGAAAGCACCGTCACAACTGGCTATTTCGGCAGGATTGCAACCGTCTGGGTGAAAATGGAACTACGCAAAACTTGCACAGCTGCTGTCTGTGCTGCTCCCTTTCAGTAAATAAGCTCTCAGAAACTGCTGACTTGGCACTTTTGACTGGCCCCAGCGTTCACAAAACGCTCTCTCCACAAATAGATTTGGTCTTTAGTGTTAAGGAATGGCCTCACTATGGATGTATTTTTTTATTTGTTTAGGATGCCTCCCTCGCCACCGTTGTTGTTGCTTCTGCCCTCTCCCTCGCCTGCTTCCTCAGCCCGTGTGTGGGGGTTCAACCCGGGCAAGCTGTGCCAGGCTCACGCTGCCTCAGGGCTCCTGCCTCCCTGCCCTCCTCCCAGCACGGCTCTCCTCCCCGCTTCCCTATTGCCGATCTTCTCGGCTCTTTGTGTAGTCTTTGTGGTGCTTCTCTGTAGAGGAGAAGAAATGAACCCCGAGTTCATAAAATCAGCATTTCCAGAGCTCTGGGGTGAATTTCGCTGTGGAGCCAGGGTGGTGTGTTACCTCTGCCTGGGGTGCAGCTGGGCAAAGGTGGCTGGAGCAGGGATGGACCAAACAGAGATCCTGCCAGTCTGGCAGATCCTAAAGTGACTCCCCAGCTTTTCAGGGGAATAAGGGACAGCGGCAATGTGAGGGACCAGGCAATGCAGGTATTTCTTCCACATCTTAGACGTGGCCCCATGGCCTGCTAAGTTGTTGGGGAGAGCAGCGGAGAGGGGTGGCTGACTTAAGTGGTCCTTGCAGCAGGGCACGCTGAAACCCTGCGGCACTCTCATAGGGGCAATCACTGCGTAGCTGAGAGGGGATGCAAATCCCGCCAGTGGTTCTACTGACAAAGTAAGGAAGCACAACAAGATGAGAAAGAGCCACCGGTTTAACAGTCATGATGTCTTAGTATCAAGTGAAAGGGATTCTGTGAGACGCTACAGCTGACATTGTGCAGGAAGCCCCAGTCCCTAATGTCCCGCATGAGACATTTCCACGGGCATCCTGTAGTAGAGATTTTGGATGTGTGATGATGCTGGCAAAAGGATCTGTAACAGTCACCCTTGGCCATCTGACAGTTCTTGCTGTAATGTCTGCCTTGTGTGTCATGCACACCTTCCAGCAAGGCGTTTAGCACATTGTAAGGACTCTTTTAGCACCCTTAGCTCCTTCTTTTGGAAAGTCCACCGTGCCAGATGGGCTTTTAACACTTACCTTCTTTTTGAGGTAGGATCAGGCATGTGGCAGTGAAATACCCAATGCAAAAGATCAGTTGTCCTACAGAAACCATCGGTCACTCAGTGACACGTTGAGCGTTTTGAGAGAAACCCTCAGTAGAGTCACTGGAACCTGAATGCAGGCGTCACTGGAAGCAGAGCCCAGGCAAATTTAAATGAAGAAATGACAAGTGAGGACGATTGCCCAGCTCAACAAATGACTGCAAGGAAGGAAAGAAGGGTTCTTCACCTCTTGATGCCTTTCTGGAAGACATACTTTAGCCAAACAGTAGTTGAGTTTAGGTGAAACACAAGTTATTATACTCAATGTGGGGGAAGACAAATAACATCTGAGCTTGCTATAAATGAAAACTGTCAGAGAAGAAAAAGGAATAAAGGCTGTTTTTCACTTTCAGAGAAGTGAAATCCAGCAAATTAGAACATGAATAGCAACTGCATCAGTGATGCACATGCTGGCTTACGATCCTGCTTCCTCTTTCGGAGCTGCACTGGGTTCCCAGTCCTTGCAGGGGCAAGAGTGGTTTTGTGCTTCGGGTGCCTGCAGTTCGCAGAAGAGGCCAGTTTTCTTTGTTCTCCTCTAAAATGGATGTATTTGCTGTAGTCTCTTCGACCAGTGGTGGTCTGGTTCCCCTTGAATGTTCATGCGCTTTGGTGGTCTTGTGCAAAGAGCTTGTAAAGTGCTCTGGCATTGAAAGCACCACATAGAAAGCAATTGAAATTATTTCTTTAGGAAGTGGAAAAGAGCATGGTGAAAGTAACTATTTTTGTAGATTGTACAAAAATACAGAAAAATATACTTTTTTTTCTTTGGTAGTTAATAACAGCATAAACTCTTGCAACAGGATACTCTCTCCAAAGTAGCCTAAGACTCTGGTTGACGCTGGTGCACTTTTGGCTTTGGCAAGTTAAATTGGTGTCTTTAAATTTCAAAGCAGATCCCCGTTGCTCTCTAAATACATTCGGGATCTTCTCTTCTGTCAATGCCGGAGGTTTCTTGCCTTTCTGAGGAGGCTGGTGCCATTATCGAAGGGCTCTAATTCTTCTCCCCGGTCATTTTATGCCAATCCTTAGAGAAGAGAGATGGGAAGGCTCCTTTTGTTCACCCTGAGTGCACCTCTGTTAGCGTTTTAGTTTGAATCAGACGGATGTCTCTGTTGTCACAGTAACTGTACTTCGACTCACATTGCAAACCAGTCTTGGAGTGAGCAACCGGGATTGTTTTCAGATGAAATTAAAGTGAAAAATGTGCTCGAGGGGTGCAGCAGGTACAGTTCAACTGTGAGTGGCCATTCAAGTGAGTGGGAAGAGACCACGCAGGGTTAGTCCGAAGCAACCTTCCCCCTCCAAGGCCACACCACTTTGGTTGTGAACATGGGCTCCAGCAGCAACAGTGTCACTCTGTTCCTGCCTGTCCCCACTCCAGGGCACCCTGCTGCTTCCTCCTGCGGACCAGAGCTTTTGCCTCTTCTTCCCGTCCCAGGGCTAGACTCAATGGGACTGGGAGGAATATACCTTGCTGTCAGCGGTACGCACTTGGCCCTAGCAGCTCTTTTAGCTTCTAGGAGGTAGTGGATTTTGCTGGTGTTGCTGTTTTGTTGCACCTCTCACTCATTTTGAAGTCTGAAGCCCGTCTCAATGTATTCAAAAGGGCCGAAGGGAGTTAGACACCTCTGTATCCACTTGAAAGTGGATAGGACTTAAGGTCCTTCATTCATCCCAGACCTCTGGATATTAAAGCCCTTCCCAAGCACTCAGTACTTTATCATCTTGAGTGAAATGCATTCCTGTACAGAGAGCCAGCGTAAAACTTCTAAAGTCCAGGTAAACCGTCAGTAGGTTCACTGGTGTATGTGGGCTGCTGTGGTGCGTTCTCAGCAGGACTGCAAATCGAGCTCATCCTGAAACTGAAGTCCACACAGACGTACAGTCACTTTACTAAGCATCAGGTCTTTTAGAAAGCACGTCAGTAATATGCTGGTATATTCCAGTTCAACATTTTCTGGTTTTTAACTTCAAATAGCCTCAAGTCCATTACAATATGATAATCAAAGAGATTGTTTTCCACACACCATCTTTTTGCAAGCTGTGGTCTGAGGCTGCCAGGAGGATGTCTGTGAAGGGTGCTTGGCTTTGAAATGTGGTTTTCCTCCTAATCCCCCCCAGCCCGTTTTGGGTGATGTACCAGATACAGGGTAAACCCTGTCTCATCCTGGAGGCCTTCTGGGGGGCCCTGTGAAGCTGGATATGGCTTTGCTCAGGGGCATGGTGTGCAGCAGTTTAGCTTTATGACCAGGTCAGAGAGTTTGGTGGAAAGCTCCTACAGAATGTTGATGCTTCGGCAATTATATATCACCTGGTCTTGGAGGGAAATCTGCTGAACTGCAGTAAATGAGAATTAATAGGAAACAACCTGGATTTCCATCACCCGACAAAGAGAGGAGCTCATCGCGCTGCACTGGCAGCAACCTATTCTGCCTGCACCGCAAAAAAATACCGTGACTTTCTGCACTGTGCGCAGCGATGGGATCTGATACTCACCCTGTCAACAGAATAAAGTCTTTGGATTTTCAAGATGTTTGTTGAAAGAAGACAACTCCTTTAATATGCAGCCTTTCCCCATGAATATGTATATGTGTCTACTTGTAGATATGAAAATGCTAGATATTGGTGAAGGCAATAAAAGCAGGGTAAGAGGTATGGACAGTTATTAATGCCCATAACCATTTATGTTGGCTCTTTCCAAACTTACATGCCAGAGCTAGAGAAAGATAATCTGGTATGTGCTCAGCCAAGCTTGGAAGGCATCCAGTGGACATGCACTCGCTGTCACTGTCTATGTAAAAATTAGGCGTATGAGACATGTATTGGATGATACTGCTGATCTGGAAGCGTGTAGCAGTTTCTATCATGTTAGCCACCTCTATCTGACAAGGACAGACTGTTGCTCTGTTCCCTTTTGAAACTTTGGCAGGGTATAACGTGAAGCCAATGTCTTTCTCAATTAGAGATTTGTGTGTCACTAGGTTTGTTCTTCCATGAGTTTTACTTCTTTTTTTTGTCGTTGCTTTTGCTCTATTTCCCTTAGCCCAAGTTCACATCAGATGCAATAGTGATAAATGTCATGGCTTAGGAAACAGCCAAGAGGACAGTATGACTGAGAAACGGGTTGACAGACCAAAGATGGAAAAAAAAAAAGGGGGGGCAAGCAGCTGTGCAGAGGTGAGGTTAGCGATAGGAAGAACTGACAGGGTAGGTGAGCTGTGTCTTGTGGCTTGGCATCTGCAGTTTATTCTGTAAATTTTTCCCCATTCAGCAGTATAACATGCTGTCACTGTGCTTTCATATGACAGTTTCTCTTTTATGAGACTCAAGTGTCTCACTTTCTGAATAGGAAAATTCCCAACGTAGATTAGGGTCTGAATAATAACATCTCTTAAGTTCGAGTCTGATGATTATGGGTCACCCTTCCTGTCTCGATGTTGATTTATATCAAACAGGACAAAGCATCTGAGCACAATGAGATCGAGCCCCTGGGTAACACAGAAACGGACTCTTTAATTGCCCCTAAACCAGTTCCCCGGGATGGGATCAAGAGGTTGCTCGGTGCCCTGAGCGCTAGGGTTCCCCAGCAGTGAAGTGCTGACACTTCAATGCATTTGGCATTTAGCAGCGCGGGCCTCGGGCTGCCGCACCAAAGCTGTGGTAACAGTACGGCTCTGGGGCGATTGGTAGGTGTTTGGTCAATTTGCAGAGCAGAGATTAGCATTTTTGTTCATTTAATTTGCTACGGGAGTCCCCGAGAGTTGTGTGGCCAAATCCCACACACCATTATGAAAATGTCATCCTACACTTCTGTCATTGTTATTCCTCCGGTCAGCAATAAATGATGCTTAATCATCAGATGGAAACCAAATTTTAAAAGTTAAGAATGAAAAAAAGAGAAACCCAAAAGCCCAGGGCATATTTAATACGGAGTGGAGATGGAGCTATTCATTCTTCCAAGGCAGAAACTAATGGGAAGGCACTGAAAATGTCAATATTGCGAGATTGGTTTTTATTAGCCGTTACAAAATCCCTCATTTTTCTCAATCCCATGATGAGTGGGTGAGTCTCCCTGCCACAGAGCCATCACTTTCACTCACAGCTAACGCCTGTCCTTTGGTTATTGTTTATTGTTTACACTACGGGTAGGCCAGCGTGGTGCTCCGTTGTCTTAATGACTATAAAAATTTGAGTCTTCATTGCTCAGAGGCGCTCGAACTTCCATGGAAATACCCATCCCCTTTCATCAGGGATTGGGTAAAGCTCACAGGGAGCAAGTGCCTTCTCTGGGGCTCCAGAGCAGGATCTTTCAGCAGGCAGAAAATACATCCGTGCACTCCGATTTTTCCCGTGCTCCCAAGCAGCGATGGCGAGCGGGGTTCGTTCGCCTGCGTCTTTCTCTGCAACAAAATCTTGATACGCGATGCAGACTGCCAATACCAGCACGGTTCGCACAGTTTGCCAAAAGAGAGGGCAAGATGGATCTCCTGGCCAAATTTCTCCTGGGGAATGAAACTCTATCTGCCCCAAGTTTTCTCGGCAGTTTCAGTTGAATATAATACCCTGCACTTCCTGACCTAAATCGCTGCATTGTGTTGCTGAACACTTAACTAGCTGCTGCCTTTCACCTCAGAGGCATGAGCCCCGTAGGGCTGAGCTCAGCAAAACCTTCTCTCTCGTTTGGATAAGCAATTAGTGGAGTTTTCCAAATGCTTTGGGATCCATCTGGATGAAAGGTGCTGCCTGAACGGGAGGTTGTGTTAGAGAGGAAAGCTTTGGCAACCGGACAAGAATTTGGCTAGTAGCAGCACTGACATTTCTTTTGGTTTTGTTTTTTGTTTTGTTTTCTGGTTACAGAGAAGGGGGTTGTCTCAGGGCCCTTACTTCAACGTATATGGAGAAAAAGGAGGTGTGGAGCACCGTGGGTCTAGCCCGTTCCCCGAAGGTCCGAGCGACTACGTCTTCAGTCATCTTCCGCTACACTCCCAGCAACAGATCCGAGCCCCCATCCCCATGATGCCTATCGGGGGTATCCAGATGGTCCATTCAGTACCGGTGGCCCTTTCAGGTTTACATTCTCCGTCCGCTCTGGCCCTGCAGCGGGAAGGCTCTGAGGAGAAGCAAAGAGGAACTGGGGAAATCCTTACAAAAGAGTCGTATAGTATTTCTAAGCCCCACGAGAAACGTACCTCTCCGCACAGCTTACACCCCAGCGCTCCCTCCAGCGCGCCCTCCTCTCCCTTGCTGTTGCTGGCGCAGAGCACGTCGGAGGACAGTGTCATAGCTACCGAGAGGGAGCAGGAGGAGAACATCCAGACTTGTACAAAAGCCATAGCCTCTCTGCGAATCGCCACAGAAGAAGCCGTTCTGCACGGGGCTGAGCAGCTGCAGAGGCCTTCTGAGCCTCCCCAGAAACCTTTAGAAAGTGCACATTTTAGCATTAAACACTTTAGTGGATCTGAGCCGGGCCAGACCTGTGCCTCAGCCACCCATCCTGACTTGCACGGTGGTGAACAGGACAGTTTTGGTACGTCCCAGACTGCGTTAGCCCAGCCCAGCTTTTACAGCCAGAGCTTTGTGGACGTCCGGCCCTTGGGCTTTCACAGCAGGAGCGACCCCCCCTCAAGCACACACGAAAGAAAGGATCCGTCGTCTGAGAAGAGCAAGCCCCATTGATCTGAGATGCATGGAGACTTTCGCCCATACATTTAACCCAGTTTTTTTTTGTTTTGTTTTTTGTTTTGTTTTGTTTTTGTTTTTTCCTAGAGATAGAAGAAGTATTCAACTTTACAGCATGCCTGTTCTAAGTTACGGTAGTTTGCTATTATATATACTTTTGTTATGTCAAAAGAATTAGATAAAATAACAAGTCATCATGAGCCTGACCAAAACTAAATTTGAAATTCTTATTGGGTCTGGTACTTTTAAATTGTACAGATGTTTGTGCCTTTTCTTTACTTTGCTTATATTCTTATAAGCATTTTTTTAGCAGTAATTTGTACATATTTTAGAATTTGTGTATCTGCTTTGTAATAAATGTAATTTCTTTCCTTTTTTGGACACTTGGATCTAAATGATGTAAAGCAAAACAGCATCAATATATGTGAGGTTGCACTAAAACATATTTTTATATGATTAAAACTGAACAGCTTTTATGTACAGCTCTGATTCTGTAATACTAATATTTATTTACTTTGTTTCATAAATTGTAAATTTTTTTCTTAATGTTGTGGATTGCTTTTCTATGTGAAGCATGGGATTTACTGTTGCGTAATTAGAACAAAATGTATATTGTAAAACAAGATATTTAAACTAGAGTATCTTATCTTATTCTGCACTTATGCATTAGTTAAAAAAAAAAAGATAAAGGATGTATCAGTCAGTTCTTAACTCTTGTAATTTTTTTTTTTTGTCTCTTGTTTGCCGGATTGACTATAACTTAAGTGCTGATTGTGATTTTAAACCAATAGTACCGTAAAGCATTAAAGTAAAACAATGTGCTATTGTGAGTTTTTTCAAAGCTTTATAAAACAGTTATAAATATATTAAAAGTATTTGGTCTTATGTGAACATGTTGATCTATATACTCCTTTAAAAAACAGGCTATGGGAAAACATTCCACCCCAGGTAAATATGTGCAAGCGCACCACGGGTGCCATCCGTG
>NW_009632095.1:0-6557 GCF_000690535.1 Cariama cristata
GCGAAGAGTCCGTGAATTCCGCGTCAATTCCTAACCTCAGTAGGGGAAGATTTAAATTAACAAAAACTAGCTTTTCGGTTATGAGAACCCAGTATTTTATAAATAGACTCCTATATCTGAAAGATGGTAGCTACTCTGTCCAATTGCTACTCCTCTGCAAGTTACAGGAGACAAAAAGAACTGGTTTGAGAGGCACGTGAAGCTAACAGCATCTGTCTGCTTCACAGCAGCTGCCCTGCGCATCACTTAACATCAATCTGGAAGCTCCCTCGAAGCAGATTTGATGCGATAGCTGCACATACACTGACTTGGCCAATAACAGCTGCAACTAACAGTTCTGCTACCTAGGTTTATGAAGACTACAGCCAACAAACAAAACATGCTTACACTTCACTGTCCTTCAGTTTAAGCCCATCTGTATTATGGACGCATGCTGCAGCTGTCCACCTTGTTTTGACAGGGCTGGAATTAAAGCTAAGCCAGGGTCTATAACTCATGTTGACATTAACAGCTTCAATAAGCCAGCTGCCCACCTTGGAAGAGCAGAGAGCAATTCACACATTCAGACAATCAAACTGGAGACACAAGTTTTTTGCTACCCAAGAGAGGCTAGCCTTTAAATAGATGTAGCTCTCATCTCCAGAAGGCAGGCAGTTGTTTCATGAGAAAGACTCCTTGGGAAGCACTGACTCACCAGCTAGGTGACAGGGCTAAAAGTCTTGAAGATTCTTCCAAGGACTGTGATAATATGATTAAGATTTCTTACACCAAAAAATATTCATTAAGGTCTTCGGTACGCAGGCTGGCAGTCTGCCAAGGTAAAAGGAGCAACATCATTGCAGAGGGCCACAGCTGAGATAAAGCAGATGTGTTTGTCTTAGGTCTGCTTTTTTTCTGTGTAGAAACAACCTCTAACCGGCACAGAGCTAAGTGTTTCCAGGGGGCACCTGGGTCAGAAAGATTAAAAAAAAAAAATTAAAACAAGCTTCCTATCTGTTTTGAGCTCCCTAGAACTTGTGATTAAGATGCAGAGTCAGCATGCTGACTGAGCATACTGCAAGCAGAAGAGGAAACAGCACCGTACCAGCATGCTGTCAAATGCCAATACAAATATAACAACTGAAAGAAGACCAATAGTCAAACATTCTCTCATTTCAGCTCTCCAGTCTGTGTTTGTATAATACAGTATGAAGTCTAGAAAAACTATCTGCTTCCCAGCCTTCATATCAGTAATCAATTCTAGTTGTGTCTCAGATTTCTTTGTCCACAGAAACATGTAATTTCATACCTGACTTCCCACAGAAAAAGCCTAAATACTGTTACTGCTATCATCATGTTTTCATCGGCCATGAACAACGAGAGCTCTCTACTGGCTTCAGAGTCCATCCAATTCTACCACTGTATTGCATGTTGAAGCTCCTGAAGTTAACATTGCACATTTAGAACCATTCTAGTTAGCCATGACCCATATTCCTTGGTGTTTACTTCTGAACTTAAGATAAAGCTTTATTTCTAAGGATACTGTTGCAAAGAACATGTCGAAACATCTAGAGTTCTGTAACACATGCTGACGATAGGGTAACAATGAACTTCCACACAGCAACCCAGATAGTATTTAGAGTTTGGAAGGGTTCAGAGAGGATAAGCCGTATCAGCTACCTTGCACAGGCAGGACAGAAACAAGAGCCAAGCTTGTGAGAAACAGACAACTAGAATCAGTGCCCTCCACATGTACTGCAGCTTACAAAAGAGAGGGCTGGGTAGCTTGAAGATAAATACAAGAAGTTTTGTCACTTCAGTCCTACAAGCCAACATACGGCTTCAGAGGCTTATCACCATGATGATCAACTACTCTGAAGGCAACTACTTGCATTAATACCAGACTCAGTACTACTTGGCATAAAATGAAGTTTGCTTACCTTGTTCACTACCCTCTCTGAAGTCTTACTCTCAACGCAAAAGACGATGGCTATCAGAACAGTTAGAGGCAGGACTTTGCAGAGGTAGCTCTTCTAACACAAATCCAGACATTTCCTAACACATGGATTAGTTCCTTCTGAGGCCCTCCTATCCAGTTATGCTTTGGACAATACCCTCATGCAGGAGAAATCAATTTTAATACGATCATACATAAAAGTATTTTTTATGCACTACTTTCAGCACCTCTTTTAAACAGTAATTACTCTACTTCTTCATTGCTACTTTGAGTGCACTAGCAGTTATAGTTACAGCAACAGAAGAACATAACCAAGTTTAATATATTCTGGTACAAGGTTAAGTAACTTCACCACTCAAGGCTTAGTTTCCCCTCCTTTCTTTTGGGCACAGATGATGCTTCTCCTTCACCCACCTCTCATCCGTAAAGGGATGAGAAAGAAGAACCTTCTCCAAAGTTTTTGTTTACACAGCTATGCAAGAAACTGAGAAAGAAATAGTTTTTCCAGCCATAACTCATTCTCATGCATGTGTGCAAAATAAAGGCAAGCAGGTCAGGAAGAGTGCTTCTTTCCTGTGTTTTAGTTCTACCCTGCCAGAGTTCCCTCATTTTCAATACAATCAATCGGCTAGAACTAGACCACACCTTCCTGTCTTTTCAGTAATGCTGTGACATAAGAGCATCTGTAATTTCCCAATAGATGTAGTACTGTCTTGTAAACACAAAAATAGCTTTTTCTGCCATGAGCTTCATAATAATGCAGTATCACCACAAGACAGCAAATACAAGTTAAACAGATACCATCCCTTTATTACACCCTTCTCAGTGCTACCTTGCGATGCTCTGAAGCCTCAAGATACTAATTGCATAGCAAAACCCAGCACAATGGCTGTTAAAATGATTAAGAAAAAATATATATAGATGCAAACCAGTTATTCTTTCTGTCTCTGGTGCTAACTAGAGAGACAGAAGGAAAAATCCTTTCCTAAATCATTTTCAAGCAAATTGATATTCAGTCCCTGAAAGGCTATTAAATGCTCTTTATGGACAAACCAAATACAATTAAGTTTCTTAATTGTTGAGAGGCTTATGAGCCTCTTCAGAAGATGGAAAAACATCATTCAAGTTCAAATAAAAATGACAGAGCCTGAAACTGTGAAGGTAATGTTTGAGACTAGACAGCCTACATTAAATTTGTATGTATTTCCACGATTGTTAACATATAAAACCGCTTGTCTTTGAATGTAATGCTCCCTAAGAAGCTACTTGACAAGCTGTCACAAGGATTTTACATTGACATACAGGCTCTAGAAGCCACACACTTCAGCCTGAACTCACTCTCTTGTGCAAGTGAACTGCTATGACCTGAAGACCTACTATTGTCAGACTGGAAAGAATTGAAGAATTTGACTGTAAATAAATGCACGCATTGATTCATCACTGAAAAGGAAATCTCATAAAAGACCAAGTTACTAATAACTAGGCAACAGCACTGTACTACTTGATTTATGCAGTACTTCCTGTTTTCTGAAGCAGTGATTATGCTTCATCTTTCAAGGGAACTAAGATTAGTTTTCAAGCTTCCTGGGCAAGTGAACAGGATAGCTATTTACATAATAACGGTCTGCCGGTTCAGGACAGTGTTCCAACCCTGACCATGGCAATATGAAGTGATGCTGAGTGAGATACATGAGCTTGGCAACATTCTGCCATTCCCCTCATATTCACCCAGTATCCACCACTACTACAATTAACAGAAATATACACTATTATCAGTTTCCTGATATTAACAGTTCATGGAGTTCACTACTATCGGTGTATTTGTCTAATCTTTTTTTAAGAGGCTGCAATTTAAAAACTGTTGTATGAGACACCATGTTTCTTACAAATGTATTTCAAGAAGTTGGTGACTACTTCTCGCAATATTTGAGGTTAAGATCTTCAAACCTCAAGTGAGAGCTGCCTGAATTATGACTTTTGGCCCAGTATTTAGAAAGAAAACTTACCCATCAGACCTATAAATAAAGAGTTCAAAAAGGTTACGGTTAAAAAAAGTAAATCCACAAATCCCCGATCATGATGCTTAAGGATTTACATAAGATTTTGTATCATTTCAAAAAGAAATTTGCATTCATCTATTTAACTTAATTACAAAACAGTTTCATAAGCTAATATGAACTAGAGACTAGAGCTGTCTGATATTTGTTAGGATATGAGGAGATGACAAGAAATCTCAAACACAAATGGCAGCAGAAGTCATTAGATTATTTGACACCATGCCTGAATAAGTACATTTTGCACTGCTGCAGTCTGCACTTTTTAACAAGGAAGGAGTACAGGCTTCAACAATCAACAAATCGATGTTCTGTTAAAAAATGGAACCACCAAAAGTCCACAAGAACAATCTGCTATGCCTATTTAACAGGCCACAGCATAAATGCAATCCTAGTGCATAAAAGAAAGCAAGATGACATACAGATCACACCTACACTTCCTAGATCCTTGTATCATTGTCATATTCATTATTTCATGATCCTCTTTCTAGAGAAAGTTCTCCAATAACAGTTTTGCATTCCATGACAAGTGAACTTACATGACTCGAGCAAAAAACTCTTGAAAAGCAGTTCAAAAACTACTTTTACATATCAAGCCAATCTAGAAGCTTTTAACAAGTTGACTTTTTAACACTCTGCAATAGCCCCACCGCATGCATGTAGGGAAGGTATGGATCTAGTTGGTTCTAGCACCTTGTGACAAAGGCCAATGTGAGAACTTCCTCCAAAGAACTAAGGCCTTAAAGAGCTACTTTAATGTTCCAGAGTCTGTTTGGAATGTAAAGACTATATACGGCATAATGCTTGTCTGAGGCTTCTGAAAATAAGAGGGGAAGTGTCCACTGTGTCTGTTTCTGCACTATACATAGAATATGGAAGTCAAGTTATGTCTGATATCAAAACAGGATGGTGTTCTGAATACAATTATCCTCATGTTCTAGTGCCTGAGCAAGTCACTCCCCTGCAAACTTTTTACAGGAAGTACATGGTCCTTATGTTTTGAACTTCATGAATTACCTGACTCTAAGGGCTGCACTACCCTCTAAATAAGCACTGAAAGCAGTAAGTCTCCATTATTCAGTTTATCTAGTTGGGTCTTACTCCAAGAGATACTAGGAACCTGCATCCTCATACATAAGACATGCCAGTAATTTCACAAATCAGGTTGCACAATCAAGACTTAATTCTAAAGATGTTCCAACAGTGAATTGAGGAACAAAGTTATTCAACTTATTCTGAAGAAGAGTGGCATCTTCCCGAAGTGACAAAGGAAAGTCACATGAGAGCAAATACATTCCTGTGGACCCAGTGACAAGCACAAGCTAAGCCTTCCAAGGCTGTTGAAACGTTAGTTAAGTGCAACATCATCCTACATTCACAACTCCTCTCCACTTAGACTTCAGGTAAAAACTCTAAACCTTTCGTAATCTGAAGTGTTCATTCAGCTTTAGCTACCATTAGACTAACTGAAAACACACTAACCTCTACTTCCCAACATACATAGCCACCTCCTCTGAATATAACAGCGTGTTCTGCAACGTCAGTTTTCTCACATTCAGTACAAAGGTTACCAAGGAACAAAGGCTAGAGGCTTAGTAAAATTACACATTAGCTTAACTGCTAGCATACTTGAAGACTAAGATCACTGTCCCTGAGGGCAGAAACACAAGTGGCAGAACACAACATATTGACTTATCCTGCTTTCAGTGGATCTTTATTTCAGGCAGGCTCCTGGATTAGAGTGACGTGCAGAAAAAAACTTTACAACTCACGGAGAGTTATAAAGGAGGTATGTTTATTTCGGCACCAGGTGCATGGGGGATCGCTCCTCCAAACTTGCACACCGAGTAAAATGAAGATAACTATTATATACAATAAAACATTTGCATATTCATAGTACACTACATATTCATTGTTATTCACACCTAGGATTGGTTATAAGTTTCTCACTTCTAATGTCAATTAGTACTTATCCCCAGCTAGCACTAATGAAGCCTCTGTATTAACTACGCATGCTCCCCAAACGGGGTTTTGCCCTCTTTTGGGGGGCCATTTGAGTTGGAGGTCGCGATCTCCCACCACCACAATTACCTCTGTCCTGCTCTCAGCCAATTTACTGTTGATGTCTGTGGGTTGTAACGCTTTATCAGCTTGGCTCCCTTCATGTCTAGGAGTCCCTCTCTCGGAGGCCTCTCTCCACATTCTTGCCTACTGGCGTAGATAACAGTGTCCCCTCTTCTGTCATTTGTTCTTTTTCTTGATGCCTCCCAACCTTGAGATGCCAGGCTAAAGAACGTGCCTGCTTTTCTGTTAATCTAGCTGAAATATTTAACCCTTTGGTATCAAGAGGAGATCAGAGTTACTCCACGGCGTTCTCAACAGGCTGCACTTCGGCAAGCCTGGGCACCCAGGCATCTTTAGGCGATATAAAGTGCAACCACCACCCTGTCTGAGGGGGCAGGGAGATAACTTACACAAGGGAGAGCACACCCAGGACGACCAAGACGGCATGCCCGCACGGCCCAGACCCAAGCCCGGGACCACCCCCGGACAGCCCGGCCCCGCTC
>NW_009632096.1:0-245 GCF_000690535.1 Cariama cristata
TGCAAGGAAGCTAACTCTCTCTCTACTTCCCCGAGGGGAGGAGGCTACCGAGGAGCTGTTAAGGCAAAAGGATGCTCATATGGCAACATATTTTGTAAGTAGAAGTGTCCCCCCCGACCCTTCCCGAAGGGCAAAGGCCCCCGTGTGTGTAGTTGGGTGGCCGGGTTTCTCGAGGTGGTGTGGGGAAGGTGTGGGTCTGGGGTGGCGGAGGTTAGAGCCAAACAGACGCGGGGCGGCTGTGCCAC
>NW_009632096.1:279-537 GCF_000690535.1 Cariama cristata
CCCTGTCTTCCGCCCCAGCCCCTGCCATGCAGCGCAGAGTCGCGAAATCCTACCCCGCCACCCCGCCCCCGGGAAGCGATGTGGATAATTTGGAGAGCAAAGAGCACCTCGGAGCCGGAGCAGGGGTGAGGACACAACGTGTGGGGGGAGTCTTAGAAGTTTTTGGACACCTCTGAAAATAAGGCAGGGAAAAGCAGGCAGAGGCAAGGTGGAAAGGGCAGCGACAGCCTAGCGACAACCTCGGACTGTGGCTGGAGG
>NW_009632097.1:0-254 GCF_000690535.1 Cariama cristata
CACGTCCCTCCCTGATGTAAGGGCTTGTGTGTTCCCCCCCAGCCCAGGTTGCTCCCACCTCCTCACCAGGAACAGGTTGCCTACTGCTCAGAGCCCCCATTCCTCACTGGGGCATGGCGAAGGCAAAGAAAGCCCAGGCGGAGGGGAGGAGATGGCTGCAGGAATTGGAAGGAGATGGCCCCAGCGCGACGTCCCCTCCACGTGCTTCCCCCGGCTACTTACACGTGGAGTGAGAGCGCCCGTCCTCGGTACAG
>NW_009632097.1:312-621 GCF_000690535.1 Cariama cristata
ACCAGATTAGCCCGTGATGCCCGCCCCAGCGGCTCCACGCCCAGGTGCCGGACCTCGGCGCCGCGTGGGGCCGGTGTGTTTGCTTGCCTTGGGGTTCCCTGCGGCTGCTGCCAGGCAGCAGGGTGGAGGTAGGGTCCCCGTACGGGGAGGTTGGCATCCGTCTCCTTCTCCACCACGGTCTGCTGGCTGCCGGACCAGCTGGAACGTTCCTCCGCCTGCGACAGGGCCAGCACCGAGGTTGGCGTCGTGTTCATGGAGGCGTCCACGAGGGTGTCGGACCCACCTGGGAAGAGAGGGGTGAGCCGACAT
>NW_009632098.1:0-1336 GCF_000690535.1 Cariama cristata
TCCTTGGGAAATAGGAAGCTGGTTCATTCAGGATCGCCTACCTGCCTCCAAACCTCCGCCCCAGCATCAGGAAGGGCCTCAGGTTGTTGGAGCAACTGGGCCAGCCACGGCTGAGCATCCGTGGCACTCACCAAGGGAAAGGCAATGCTGCCCTCGGAAAAACGGGAGAAAAAGAGTGACGACAGCTGGGGACACTGCAGAGAGGCAATACAAAGCTTGCAGCCTCGTTTGCTTAGGGTAGGAACACTCACTAAAGCAATTCTGCAGCTTAACATCTCTGCTTTAGTCTCAGAAATATTTCGACCCAGTATCTTTGCCCTGTGTCCCGCCAGCACGCCCACGCGTGCCCTCCGCCAGCACCGCCCTGCACCGATGCTGCGCCGTACACCTGCCGGGAGCGCGGTCCTCGCCGCTGGGACCTCCTCTTCCACACTTGGTTAACTGGAAGAAAAGCAGCAGCAGCACTGTGGACCAGAAAGGCACATTTGCTTTGGTTTCACCTCAACCTCCGTTCCCAAAAGGTGGTTTGGTGTGTCACAGAGTTTGGGACATACTAAGCTATAATTTCCTATATATAAGTTGGAAATTTTTATAGCTGCAGAGGGAATAGGATGGACTGTGGACAAAAACAAAAAGCAAATTCATTCTTTTTTTGTAACAAAACCGATGACTTAACTAAAAGTATAATAAGCCATCTTTTCCTGTGTTGGGAAAGTACCATTTATACTCCAGCTACTTCCCGAGTAAGTGAAAATAATTGTGCCCAGCACAGGAGCAGGCTCAGCAGGGAGGGGAGGAGGATTTTTCCTCCGGGCAGGCACAGAGGCTGCTCCGGGATGCGCTCGGCAGCGCAGTGGTTCCCAGATGGCAAATACCACGGAGGTGAGTGACCAGAAATAACCAAGTTGTTTTTTTTTCCTTTTTCTCATGTCACTCACATCCAAAAGCAGCATCCCAACTATTTTCCCTGGTCTTTAACCTATGCCTTCACCAAGGATCGGCTGCAGTTTCCAGGTGAGCCTGCCATCTCAGCTGCCTGAGCGAGAGGGGTCGACGCGCCGGGCTCCCTGCCCGTGCTGCTCCCACCCCCTGCCCGCGCTGCCGGCAGTGCCAGGGAAGGCTTCGGCACTCACACCAGCTTTTGGCGCTGGTTATCCAAGTCAATACCTAGGCTCGCAAACTGGATTTTTATAGAAAATGCGTATTACGGTGGTTACCAGCCTTCGGAAATAATTCAAAGCAAAGATCAAACTGTCCAGTGCAACCCTGCCGTGACATATTTGACATCCCCATGGCAGCCCCGGGTGCGTGCCCGGCAGGAGCGTCCTGCCCTCAC
>NW_009632098.1:1518-1822 GCF_000690535.1 Cariama cristata
GGCTGTGGCGGACGAGGGGCTGCGGCCGGTTCCCCTCCTGTTTCTCCTGTGATGGCCGTGGAGCTGGCACCACAGCCTCCCTGCAGCCGGCGGGAGCAGAGGCCGACCAGGAGGGTAATTTGGCTGGGCTGCGCTGGGCAGTGCTCCGCTGCCCACTCACTGCTCGTCACAGCGATAGCTGAATTAACGTGTCACAATCACAAGGATTTATTTTGACTTTTCCCACCAGAAATTTCATTGCAATGAATTAGAAATTAAAAAAAAAAAAATCACAAAAATGCATTTAAGTGAAGCTGCGTTTTTC
>NW_009632098.1:1980-3924 GCF_000690535.1 Cariama cristata
TTCGATGAGCTCTAACTCAGCTTCGTTAGGAAAATCTTCTATTTTTCACTTTGCAGTGAGAATAAGATTGATAGCATTTTCAAGTAGACTCTTAGCTTTGTTATTAGTTCATTACTATTATTATTTCCTTCTCTTACAACTCTCAGTATCTGAGCTCACCTCCAAGCTGAAAACACTCAAGCTCTGGGGCCAGCAATTAAGATAAAATGGGGAAACTGCAGAAGCCAGCCTGGCTGAGGGAAATGCGCGCCCCGCGGCTCTGTTATTCCCCTTCAAAGGCCTACGAACAGGCAGGGGTGGATGAAGTCTCCCACTTCACTGGGGAGGAGCGGCACTCCTCCTCCCGGTGCCCAGCGAGCCGCTAACCTGCCGGCACTGCCAGCGCGGTGAGATTTCACCCCACCGTGACCGGGGGCTTCTGAAAATTTTGCGTGGATGTCCAGGTTCTCCTGGGAATCCTTCATTCCCTCGCAGGACTTTCCCTGTCGTAAACCAGCAGTGGGGTGGCTATCAAAGAGCAAACCCGTCCGGGTGTCCTGATGTCCCCCTGTGCCGACGCCTGCGGCACCCGCGGCCACGAAGACCAGCCCCCAGCAAGGTGTGACGCCGCCGGCGGACTGCAGCCTCCCCTGTCCTGGCGCAGGCTCTTTGATTACTCAGATCGAATTGGCCGGAGCTTGCGTAGCCGCAGGGGTTACAAATGGACACAAAATAATCCAGCCAAAGTTTTTCTTTTTATTCCAGCCAACCTATTTGCTTAAAGCATCTGCATAAGTGAATTCAAGAGAGATACAATACTCTGTGAGAAGAACATTTATTCTATTGGTTCTAAATGTACTGACCTTTCCATTTGTACTTGGCCTCTTGAATAGGACTGCTGTTAATTATTATTATTATTATTATTATTACTGGATCATAGAAAAAATCTTGAAATTTAACCATTAAACTTAACTGAGAAAGAAGAGTAACTCAAAACCTTGGAAAATTACACAAATCTCCAGTGCGACTCTTTAAGACTTATTAAAAAAATCTACTTAAAATCACATTATACTCTCTTAGTTTGTTTTGATCTTTTAATTCAATTGCTTTGTCCTTGGAAATCAATATAGAGCAAAGAAAATACAGTTGTATTTTCCATGTCTAATGCAGAATCCGCAAATAAAAATAATTATCAAGACCACCAGCCAGGTGGAAAATTCTGTTCATTTTATCTCTGCAGTGAAAGCTGGAGCATCAAACACATTCAGATACGTGAGAAATTCACCTCTGTTACGTTTAATCCTCTTCAGCGGCGGAACGATGTGCAAGGGAACCATCAACGGCACCGTCGGTGGAGCTGCCCCCTCGGCAGAGCAACGGCGCGCTGACTTCACTGACACGAAGCACGTTCTTGGCCTGTATTGCATTTACAGCCCAATATTGGAACCTGCCCTTGGGATCGATCATCAGCCAATGCTTGACAGCACAAGTACTTTAGGTACCACTAAAAAAACTGCCAAGCAAAACCCACCAAAACCGCCCCAAATCACACGGACTACTCTGACCACAAGTGAGAGCAGCGGCGCCCAGGGCGGGCTCTGAGCGTGGGTCTTGTACTGAAATTGCGAGGTCGATGGAGGGGGAGTTTGGGGCGAAGTCAAGCCCGAGCGGAGCAATGCCAAGGTGCAGACCTGAGAGCCGGGGAGCTGGAAGGAGACAACGGAGCTGGAGATTTCCCCAAAAGGAGACCAGAGCTCATCCTCGGGACAGGGGCCGCAAGGGGCGCCTGGGCCTGCCGCTCCAGGGCAAAAAGAGGAAAGGAAAAGCCTAAAAAGTAACGGCCCCTGAGGGAGGTGCAGCAGTGCGAAAGCTCCTGGGCCATCCCTCGGCCAGGTCACTGCCCTGCACGCCTGCGCCGGGGCGGCGTGGGAGGAAGGTTGGGCAAGGCTGAGGGCGCGGGGACGG
>NW_009632099.1:0-33265 GCF_000690535.1 Cariama cristata
CCCGGGCGGTGGCGGTGGGACCTGTCCCTCGGGAGGGTTGTAACGTCGGCCTGCCGAAACCGCAGCTCGTCGCAGTGCCCGCAGTGGGTTTTCTTCGCGCCCCCCGGCCCGAAGGCCTGCGGGCAGGAGTGGCTCCGTCTTGGTGACCGCAGCAGTGGGCTGTGCTTGTACAGATTTTTCACCTGATGTTAACGGAAAGTGCTGTTTGTTGTTGTCTAGCGTTATGTTTAGTACATTGTATGCGTATGGTAACTGCAAGCAGAAGAGGATAACTCATTTTGGGCTGTAGCTTAAAACTTTACTAATGTACCTTTGCTTCTCCTTGCTTGAGGGGTTTTATTGTTTGAGTGGAGAGGAAATGGTGCGGGTATATATATGTGTCAGGTGGATGTTGGCTTAGAAATTTTAAAGAAGTTGAACGATCTTGTTGGTTTATTTTACGTGAGACTATAAACCTTGTTACAGGTATAAATTGTCATTATTATTATCATGATTGGTTTTATAGAGGAACAGATGTCTGGGTGTCTTGAAGAGCAGTGTATGTTAGTTGCGTGTAGCCGCGGTAAAATGCTTAGTTTTTCAGAGTCAGTCAACCTGTGGCTCTCGAGGCACATACAGCTGGCGAAAGGTTGAGGCTTGGCTCCCACAGTGGCATGGCATCTGGTAACCACCGATGTGGTTGTTAGGTAATCTCAAACCTAGAGGTTGGGGAAAAGGTCGCCGTGGATTTTCAGGCTATTGTTGCTTGATGTTTTTGTTTTCCTAGCCCCATACTGTCTTGCAAAGGGGCAGTGGTGCTCTTGAGGAACTGTTGTTTTCTGTGGGCGATGGGCAGCTGAAGCTCCTGCATTATGCTCCCCTTCCCTCACCTCTCTGAAGTGCATGGTATGTGTTGTGTAGCTCCCAGCCATATGAAGGTTTTGGTATGCAGCATATGGGATCAGGAGCGTTGGCCTATCTTGGTACGTGCACAGGTGCTATTTGTGTATCATGGGTATCGGCATGATTTTGCATGTGGCTGTATTCTTCTATTAGGCAGCACTTCTACAGAAGGTAAGCTGGACCCTTCTTCTGTAAAGAATTGCTGTTTTTCCAAGTTCAAGACTTGCACGAGGTTTTGTTTTCTTCCTTTATTTTCTGTTCTGTACTTTCTCTCCTAGAAGGAAGGACTTTCTAAGTCTTTCATCTAATCTATGGTTGTGCAGAAGGTGTTTTTCAGGTCAACATACACATTTCTGGTGCTTTGTGGAACCTCTGGGGTGTGAGGAAGCGGGCTGGAAGGAGCATGGAGCCACTGCTTCCCATGCATCTTGTAACTGTTTCCTAGGTCAGTGTAAGGCATAAATCCTTCTGTTGGTGTTTCTCATTCGGAATCGGCAGTTACTATAGGGTGTTAGGAAACTAGAAATAATGCATACAGGGAATATTTTTCTGGTCAAAAGTCTCTTCTGAGACTCTGAAATTTGATTAACAGGTAAATAATCCGTCATACAAAACAACATGGAAATATCTACTACAAATGTTTAAAAGAGAAGTCTAGGTTTCTTCCACTTCTCAGGCATCAGCTTGTATTTGATCACTTGAATCTCTTTTCACTTGAATCTTATTTTTCTGTGTTTTTTTTTCCTGCTGTCTCCAACATGGGAGCTTTTTCCCCCCACTTCTTCCCACTAGTTATTGCCTTTCAACAGCTCTTCTTCCCCAACATACAAATCATGGCCAGTTTTTCTATGCAGCAAAACTGTATTTTTGCTGTTCTATAAGGTAGAAGTAAGTTTCCCTTTATATCTTGAATTGACTGTAGTTTTAAGTGCGCCACATTACTCAAAACAGGATTGTGTCAAGAGAAATTGTGCTGCTGCTTTTGTTTATATAGTAGTACTGTAATAGGAAAAAGACTTGTTCTTGGTACAATGAATGCTGGTACACCAGAAATCCTGCTAATGATAGTGATTAGTGGGTGCTGCTCAAAATAGCTATCAGTGCTGATATGACTAATTGTGCTATGTGAAAAGAGCTCGTTTATTCCCAGTAATCTCAAGGTGTTTCTACAGTTTCAGAGAAATGCCTGATCTGGGCAGACAGATAAATGCACAGTGAAATGTGGAACTTGCAGTGAAGTATGGCAGTTCTTTGAGAGCTTGGTGCTGCACTGCAAAACCACTTGAGGCTGAAAATGAAGAATATCTTCTTGTGGTTACTGTAGGTGATCGAATATTATTACTGGAATTGGATGTTAGCCAGAACAACACCCTACATGTTGCAAACAATGCCAGGGTATTGTTAGTAGCTATAGAAGGGGTTTTATATCATACATGAAAGATGACATTTCCAGCAGCATGGGTAACCTCATCACAAAACATTGTGCTGGGGCTGGCTCAGAGGGCAACTGGCACTGTTAGGCTTGACAAAATCTGCATTATAATCGCACCGGTCCTCCTAGAGCTTGGTGATCTGTCTGGGTTAGTGTTTCTTAACCTTCATTGGCCTTTGAGCAACAATTTATTAGTAATGTGCTGCAGGCAATCTTGTGCTCTCCAGGCAATGTTGTACTCCAGGTTCTGTTTAGATTTTGTATGTTTGTGGCTGAAAGCAATGCTGGAAGCTTTTGTGGGGACTGCAGATCTAAACCGTAGAAGGTGCTGTTTCTTGATATCTGTAAAATCTGAAGCTCTGCCTGGTAGGATGAAAAAGTACTTTGAAAGTTAAGTTGAATTTGTTGACAATGGGTTCCGAACTTACTGCGAAGAAGCTAGGAGTAGTTGAGTTTTGTTGTCTCTGACTTTGTGTGGGTTTCTTCTCTTCTGTTTGTGTACCTCAAGATAATTCTATGGCAGGAGGGTTTAGATGTTCATCCCTTCTGCTCCCAAGGAAACTATTAAGGTGTGTGTGAGGGGAGTAGAAGACATTTGTTTCACAAACACTGATTTACTGAGTTGATCTGATGATCCCAGTCTTCCAGTGTTTTGTGAATAAACCATTTTGGTCCAGTCCTTCAGTTTTGCCAAAAGAGTAATGAGAAAAAAACCCCCTTTTTTTTCTCTGAAACTTTAAAAAGATGACGTTGGTGTTAATTAGCTGTGTTTCACCTTGAAGTACCCTAATGTGACAAGAAAAATTATTTTGAGAACTGTGGTCTTGAAATACCAATCTTTTCTTACTCTGCTGTAATTAATGAAGATTGTGTTGATTACTTAAGATAAATTTGCGGGGATTGATCTGTGTGGTTCTATTAAGGTCATAAACTTTGCATGAGGCAAGCTGACTTCCAGGGACATGAGTTGGAGCAGCCTTGGAGTACAAGAGAAAGAGGGGTGGTGGTGTGGGAAACAGCACAATAGAGAGTCTGGAAATGCTGGTTAAGCTTTGAAGAATGAAAGGAAAGGGCTGAAAAGCAGAATGCGAAGTACTCCAGGTGTGGCTGGGGAAATCTTGAGATGTCTGTGAGTATGGGTGTATCTGAGGTGCGAGTTACTGAGGCTCTGTGAGGGTTTTGGGCACATGCAGGAGTCTTTGTAGCAAGTCAGACATTTTTCCAGCTGTGGTGTTGTATACCATCGGTGGTACATTGGCTTCAGTCTAGTGATAACGTATAATAGGCGCTTGCTCTGATAAGCTGCCGTAACTTTTTATTAAAAGAATTCAAGTTTGCAGTGGGATATTTTAGGGCTTTGCTTTGAAGAACTATTTTCATGAAGGAAATACTCTCTGTTCTAAGGAAAGGCCTCATAGGAGAACATGGTAGCACTAGTAGAATTTTTGCTGTATTAGCTAAAAAGCAAACAAACTTTTAAAAGTTTTTGCTCTAAAGTAGCTGTCTGTGTTTTTAAAATAAATTTTTACCTTGCGTGTTTTTACTGTTAGGGCCACATCAGAGAAAATACTTTCTTAGGGAACATTTTTACAATACCTCCTTAAATTGTGATCATGTTAAAAACATGCTTATGTTTTTAGTAAAATTTTCTCCTTGAAATGACTGATGCATATTTTCTGGTTTTAGGCTAGCTAGATTTTCATTGTCTTGCAACACAGCTGTATTCCTTCTTTGTGGTCTTTTGTTTCTTGCTTTTCTAACAGTTTTCTGCTTTTTCAAGTGGTTAAAATTTTTTGGTCAATGTGACCCTCTTCATTTTGTTTTATCTAGTCATGTTTCGGTGAGGTACTTGTCAGATGCTAATGTTTTCTGGTAAGCATTGCACAAGAATTCTATACAATATTCTGTACAATAGCATTGCAAAAGACAGATTATTTGGAAAGTTTCAACAGGAAGATTCCTCCACCACCTTGTCAGGCAGTCCTTTTCAGATTTAGATAATCTATTTTTGTTCTTTCCTGACACTACCTGTGTGTTAGTTAGAAAGTTACAAGGGAACATGTCAAGTGGTTGTTTAATAACAGTATTTTGGGTGTGATTCTTGTTTAGTTGTGCACTCAAAGTTGACATTTAAATGGTACTGTCTTATTACAGAAAACTTCTCGCGAGCTCTGTGCAGTGTACTCTGCAACCTGGGAATGGAACAAAACTCCTCACCTTAAACAGTTTCTGAATGTAAGGGAAAGTTTGTTTCCCTTTGTAGAAATAATAATATTTAACTTTGATTCTTTAATGCTTTATTGTAACACGCTGTATTTTGGGAACTTTAAAGCAGTGTATGGAATGTGTTGTAGAGGAGAGGGTAGGAGAAGAGTAGGAAGAAAGGACCGCAACGGACCTTTTCTCAACTTACTTCTGTACAGGCATCCCTAGTGTGATTCATTCCTGTGAGAGTGTAACAATGAAATATATCTTTAATTCTGTCAGTAACAGTGTTTTTAGTTTTCCAAGTAGATTACCTCACTGTAGTAACTTGGTATGTTTGTGAGTTTCTAGATGGTATTGGGAATTTCTCTGGATTTACTGGGGTAAAATTAAGATGCTTTGAAGGATGTCCCCATGGTCTGTCTGTTATCAGGATATTCAGAGCAATGTTCCTAGGTATTTTTTTTTGTTTATGAAAGTTGAACTTCCTGCTCTTCTGTGCAGATTACAGAACTTGGCTGATTGTACCTTAGAAGAACAGTTTGAGTCCAAGCACAAGAGCTTCCCTGGAGAAAGATAAAGCACCTGAATGTCTACAGCTCACATTCCAGAAAAATCTGGAGATCTTTGAAGTGTTGCTTCCTAGACTCTTAAGTACAAGGTAATATTTTAAAAAGTTCCTTAAAAATACTTGAAGCTGGCGATCTTATCCTGAAGAAGCTAGACATTCTTTTTATGTGGCCCAGCATATAACAGAAATGCTGAAAATCAGTGAAAGCTGTAGTGACTAGGGAGGACAGACACAGAAACGCTCCTGTAGCTGTTGAAAGACTTATGTCTGCATCCTCACAGCTTGAGTAAAAGTCTGAGTATCACAAGGGGAAAGATCACTTTGGGTAAACGTAATTCTGTGCCAGACTCCAAAAGATCTGAGAAACATAATCTCTTTCTCTTGAGTATTTCAAAATTTTTCTCAGAATGCTATTTGTAAGTCTTGCACCAGATGGTATTATGTAGAAGGAGTAAGAGGCTACCTAAAAATTTCATTCTTCCAGATCTATATGTTCTTCTGCATGCATCTTGCAGGGTAACTTCAATGTAGAATGACTTTGTCATCTCTAGATGCTCAGAAGAAACTGCGTTTGTCAAATGAAGATAAAAATGAATGCAGGTTTTCATCTTTTTTTTTTAAAGGCATCTGTGTTTAATAAAAGATGGAAAGATCCTGAGGATGAGATTTTTTTTGGCAGGAGGGAAGAATAGCAATATTGCCTGTTGTTAAGTGGTCTGCAATTCTTTGTCCAAGCAGGAATTGAAGGCCAGGTGGTGTAGAATAGTGTTAACTAAAACTCTGCAAATATGCTGTTACAGAGTCCAGCTTCATCAGTGCATGTTTCATAGCTCCAGAATAAACTTTATTTAGCCTCTTACCAAAGATATAGTTAGATATTTGTGGGTTTTTTGGCTGAGCAAAACAGTTTGCAAATATTTAAATGATATGGTAATAAGATATACCTTTTTTTCCTGTATGAGATAAACATTTACAAGTAGATGATATAATCAAGAACTTTACTAATGGTGCTGAAAAATAGGTACTGCTAAATATGCACGTATCATTTAGAAAAGCTTAAACCTTTCATTTATTAAGTAAAAAGCCAAAGAGAATGAAAAAAATGTGTAAGATTTGGTAGTGATCAGAATTTTGTTTTATTGAATTCAGTTCTGAGTAGCCTGGATAAAATCGTCCAGACTGCCAGGTTGCTGCTATTGTCTGCAGGAAAGCAGAGACTTGAGTGGGTACTCATACATTCTTCACCTAGAGAGGGCAAACTGGGTGTACTTTACTAACTCACAGTGGAGTACAAATGAACTGTCTTTCTACCAGCATAGATACACAAGGTATGATACAAGCAAGGTTAAGGCTGTGGTAGTATTATAACTTATACTTCTGTTTTAGCTATTCTTGAAGAGAAGTTGCTGAAGTTTATGTATAGAAGAGCAGGGGAGGTTAACTAAAAATTAAGTTTCCGAAATTAATGCAAGTGTAAGTGGACTTGTGGCTTATTTTTCTTAAGAGATGTCCATGCTGATGAAAACTGTATGAGGTGTGGGAAGGAAATGCCAATTATTAGAACAAAACTCTGAAGAAAAAAAAAAGAGGATGTATACTGTTATTGGGAATATGCTTGGTTCTGTATTCTGTTGGAAGACTCTTTACCCAAAGAGCTTCCAGTCTTTCTGCCTGTCTTGTGTTGCTTTCAGGAAGAGAATGAAAACGTTTTCTTTCAAGCAATCCTATTAGATCTCATAATAAACCTCTTTGTCTCAACATTGCAGTAATTTCCAAGGCAATGGATTGTGATGTCAAATTCAGCACTTTGACCTCATTTCAGGTCCAAAGAGGAGTGAGCATTGTAGTTTTAGACAAGTTATTACAAAATAACTTCGGTAATTAGCAAACTTTATGTGAAATTAACATGGGTTTGTTCACAGGTTCTTCTTAGCAAAGGTATTCTACAGATCCAAGTTATCAACCCTAATTTAAATGTTATCTGTCAAATAATATTTGGTCTTAAAACTGAAATAGTAATTTGGGTCATGGGACAGCATATGATCAAGTTTGGCAGTCTTTGGTCAAGTGCGCTTACTGCTTTATCCGTGCGGAAAAGCGGTACATCTGACCTGTGCTATTTTGAAATTAATCTCTTGCTTGGTTTTGTGGTTAGAAAAGATCCCAGTCTGGTTAAGTGAAATGTATTGCTCTGCAGACATTGCTGGACATGAAATCTGTTGAAAACCACTAATGATACATTTTTTGTTTTTATATAGGAATGTTACATTTTTGTGGTGATGGATTGGTATGATAGAGTAAATCTGTAGTTGACACACAAGATTTAGGGAAATGTTTTTTGGGAAAAGTGCATTTTCTTCCTTTGAAGACACAGCAGGAAAAGATTTTTTTCTTTTGTTTTCTTTTTTCCATTTTAGTTTCTGGAACAGTCGTGTTTTAGGAGGTTTGATTAGGGTTGTCTGATAGTCAGACAAATGAGTAACAGACCATGAGTTGCCTCTTAATTACATTTCCCCTGAACATGTGTTAAAAGATTCTAGCTGTTTGACTCTACCTTTTCTTTCCGTATCATGGTGACCACGAGGGCTGCAGAGGTCCCTTTCAAACCGTAGATGCTGTCTTTGAAGCATCAGGAGGTGTTTTTGTCACTGAATCTCTAACGCTATTTAAGTTGTTACTGGCCAGATGTCAGAGTTCAAAACCAAAACCTTTCATGATATCTTTGATTCTGGATGCTTTTTTTGAAGACTGTGCTTTAACCAGGCATGTTGTTGGACTGAATACTGAGTGTGTGAATTGCTGTGGTGTACAGATACCAGAGTTCATGGCTGAGTAGCTCCTCTGGCTTTAAAGGTACAATATATTAAGTTTAATTGGTTCTTAAACAGCTGCACAGACTTTGTTGCTTATGCAGTACATTGACATGTGGGGGTTTTGTGACAATTGAGTGTTTTTAAATTAAACTTCTCAAGTCAATTTCTGAGGAAATATCTATAGATTAGCATGTTGCTGTTGGTCTCTTCAGAACTGCCTCTCCTTACCATCCTATTCATTTAGTGTTTTAATGTGTGCTTCTCTATCCCTTGCACTTTGGGGGTTATTGATGGAAAATGTCTGCCCAGACTCTACCTTCTCTTGTGTTTCAAGACCTTTTGCTATGTGTTTGTTCCACTTGAAAGGCCATCATGGCCCTCAGCTTTGTGGATTGTGATAGATGGAGAAGACTACTGCTAATAGGACTGATAAAATTTGATGTTAAGTTGTGGTTTGTTTGTTCTTTTTTCTGAGACATTCACATTTTTATGGGCTTTTTCAACTTCACAGTGCAGCCATTGAATGCTTTTCTCTCATATAGTATGTTGTTACTGATATTTTAAGTTGCATCCTGAAACCGGAGAAAAATATGTGTTTCAGTCAGTGACTTTCTGCTATAAAGTTGTATCTGTATTTTGTTCTGAAATTGTTTTAGCACAGATGAGGCAGTTTCTTTTAAAAAATTCTTGTGGTTTCAGGGAAATAATATATTGTGTCTTCCTTGCATATGCTATTTGATATATTCTGTTCTGGAGCGTGAGTTGCTCATCACTGCTGTGTTGGTTGTTTTTCACTTCACCTTAAATCATATGCCAAGAAAAACAAGGGTAAGTATAGTTTGTGAAATTTTCTACACTACATAATTATGCTCCTTTTCCTGTTAACTTAAGGTTTTGTAAGTGATACAGTCCTCATAATTACAAGCGTAGATAGGAAGGTATGCTGTATTTTGATCCAGTTGTTCAGTGTGTTGAGGAATAAATTATAATATGAATGCAGGGCATCTTGCATGCTATGTCTATGCTAAATATTTTTCTCTAAAATGAATCCTAGTGTGAGCAAAGTTAAACTGATGTAATTTGGAACAGTAGATGGGGCAAATATTAGACCACTAGATATGTGTGAACATTGATTATAGTGCTTGGTAGCATGTGATAAACCTGATCATGCCTCAAAGCACTGTTGACTTAGTGGACTTATCCCTTATTTAGCTGTCTCTAAAGGTTTGTGTTGTGAGGGTTTTTTTTTCCTTCTTCTTTTACGTCACACCATTGACTTAAGACCTGTGGTTCATTGGCTTTCACTTACCTTACACTGTCACAGGCAGATAGCATTTTGGCCAAAAGATGGTGTTGTGAGGGACAGTGCTCCATCTGAAATAGTCCAAACCTGGTGATCTCAGAATACTTGCTTAATAATTCTGGAAAAAGCAGGAAATAGTAATTGCAGCTGTAGAATGGGAAGCATTTGACAAGTTGACTTAGATACACCAATGTGCATCCTCCAATGCAATATACTCTTGTCTTAGAACTGTTGTGTATTCCAGTACTGAGAAGACCTTCTGTATCTTTTAGGTAAGAACCAGCATTTTAAGAAGTAATACTTAGAAACTGATGCTTTGTAGTTGATGTGAAGGGAAGAATTTTTTTTTGTTTTCACTTGTGAATTACAAGCTTAAATGTGGCACAAATGAGGATAAGGTAGTTGAATTTTTACCACGTTAGCATGTGGTAAAAACCTAGATACCACAAGAATTTTTTTCATTGATAATTTTTCTTGAGTAGTTATCTTCTAGGAACTTACTAGTATAGATTACTTAATATAACATTGAATTAATTTTTATTAGTAGTGAATAAGTACCACTTCTGACCAGTACAAATCCACTGTCTTGTCCAAAATGTGGACGAAGAAAAGTCTACGTAAATGGAGTGTATGTGTTTCAACTTCAGAGGCAAAGAAATGCCAGCATAATCACCTGAAAAATATGAAAAGCAGTCTGTGGCATAATTTTCTATTCCAGACAGAATAATACATTAGCTATAACAGGAGATAAGACTCCACTTTACAAGTGGCTATACTGTTTAAAATGGTTTGCTGATATGCATACAGCAACTGAAAAGCAGCAGGATACCTTACTAATAGCATTTGAGAGCCCTAAAATATAGTTCAATCTCAATTTTGAATATCATCTTTTTGATACGCTGTAAAGAAAACCATCAGTTTCATTGCCAAGCCCACAATCGTCTAATTTTCTTATGCTGCTCAATCCAGTGACTCTCCTTTTCTTTTCTCCCTGGGATTATGTTTGTTCTGACTTGTACTGCTTTTTTCCTGCTTTAAACTTTAAATCATATTTAAAACTCTCCTATTTGTATGTATTACACAGTGAGGATTGGAATGTTAACTGAAAGATGGGGAGAGGAATCTGCTGTGCTGAAAATGCGAAAGATTTCCTGTTGTTCTAAACTCAGTTTGGTATGAGTGTTAGTGTCCGTGAAGCTGAAGCACTGCTTAAACTCTCCTCCTGCACAGAAATACATGAGTGGTAGTTGAGCATAAAAATCCCTTGATGTGTCAGATAATACTCTGGTTGTGGTTACTCCCAGTTCTGACTTTAGAATACGTTGTTCCTAATAAAATAGTAGATGCAAAAAGTGGTATGGTCTGCTGCAGCTGTATAGCGTTACTGGACACTTTGAAGGAAGGTAATTATTTCTAGAATGGAAATTTTGAGAAAATAACTCATTGAAATTCAACTCCCTTAAAGGAGAACATACATCGTGTAATACGCACATAGCAGGTGTTGTTAGGTGTATGCAGGAAATATGTATTTTGTATTACTTGCAGATAAAAACAAATGTATAAATACCTTAGTGTGTGGTAAGGATGCATGTCTAATACTGTGGGTTTTAAGCTTGCTGGACTGAATTTAAAAGTAGGAAAAAGAAATTGAAAATAGGACCAATATTGTTGAATTGAAAACAAGAAAGATATATTTTTTAGCATTCAAAAATTGCAGGTAACTACAGACTTGATATCATAATTAGCTTTTTTGAAAAGAAAATGCAGAAAATAAACACAGACGTGCTACATTTATTTGTTGTAGTGTTCTCTGAGAGATTTCTACAGATATATGTTGTAGGCTTATGCAGAATATAGAAGTTGTAATTGCCTAATGGAATAACTCTAGAAATAGAGCAAGATCTTTACAGAGCCTTAGAAGAAAGGAGTATTAGTAGCGGTAGGAACACAGTTTTCTATTTTTTTTCTTCCCATGTAATGCTTTGGAGAACAGGAATGGGTGGAAATCTTTCCTGCAAAAGCATGTTCACTGTTTTGTTTGATTGTGTAGTAGTGATTTGCACCTTCTGCTGCCTCCAGTAATTCAGGAGCAGAGTACACACAAGTTCAGGTTTTTGTCAGAGCTTGCCTGATGGGGAAGAATGTGGAAGAAGATGTATTATCAGTAAATGGAGTACATAGTAAAGAACGGTAGTAGAAGTTTGAGCCTTAGATCTTAGGGTCTAGCAGCAGGGTTCTTTCCAGTTAATTGTTCGTTGGGGCTCTGTTACTGTGGTGTTCATCTTAAAGCAAATGTAAGGTGAATTTTTTGCCTAAGCAGTAATTTTGCTTACCTTCTCCAGAGATGTGGAAGGAGTTGTTTCTGTAATATTTATTATGGAGTAGTAGTGGGCATGGAGTTTTGTCCAGATTCAGTCTGGCTGAGCCATAGCCACTGTGTGACGGTTCCAGTGGGATTGGAAGAACTTGAAAGTACTGAATATGTGGCAGTGGCTTAGACGAGATCAGTGTTTAAACAGAAGATCCCTGGCTGTGGTTCTTGAGAGGTGTTGATCACAGCAGTGTCCGGCTTCCTGTGGGAAGGTGGGTTTTGTTGCAGGCTACAGGCGCCCTGGCAGGGAAGCTGCATGTCTCCTGGATCAGATGTGATCTAGAAGTCTGTGGCAGGTAGCAGAGAGTCAGAAGGCACGTGTTGTGTATTTTGGCCACTGATCTTATCTTAAATAT
Organism: Cariama cristata; assembly: GCF_000690535.1. Taxonomy (NCBI): domain Eukaryota; kingdom Metazoa; phylum Chordata; class Aves; order Cariamiformes; family Cariamidae; genus Cariama; species Cariama cristata. Next base: position 11,934 of record NW_009632099.1, read on the forward strand.
AATGTTTACTAGATCATGTTAATGTTCTTGTAGATCATGTTAATACACTTAATATTTAAGATTGAATTATTAAATTAGTTTTAAAAAATTAATTTAATAACTGTATTGTTAAATACCAAACCAAATAATTAATTGACCGTTACGATGATCGGCGTTCGTTTCTTTACCCTCCAATACTGACAGCAGTAGTAACACTATTCTTCTGATGTTGCTGGTGGGCTGTAAGTGAAGGCATTGTTTTTCAGAAATCCTTTTCAGATTTACTGTAAGAAATTTGTAAAAAATTGCTTCATTTTCAGTGAGCTTAAGTGTTTTTTCAGATGCTCATTGAGCAATGTGAATATTTCATATAAACTATTGCATGTTAAAAGGGTTGTTTTGACTTAGTAGAATGTTCATTGCATGCTTTATCCAAAATTAAGGCCCAAATTATCATGCATCTCCAACCTGCATCATTGATGATACTCCAGGAGCCCTTTCCTTATGAAGTAAGGATTTTAAAGTGGTGTCTAGTATGGATTTACTTTGGTACATACTTGGTTTTCATTCTTTATGGCTAATGAAGAATATTCTTAACTAAACCCACCTATGCTGTGTTCCCACAAGTTTATGAAAGATGGGAGTGGAAACAGTTTTGAAAAAGTAAAGACATTAATACTGTCCTCAGTGAGGACTTTAGGATTGCTTCTGTAACTTTCATACTAAAGGCAGAGATTTAAATTATATTTACATGGACAAGCAATATTATATTAGTTCTTTATTTTATGGACACCACAGTAATAAAATGTTTAATGAATTTAATATTTTGCAATAGTTGCGTTGTTGGACAGTGGTGGTGTGATACTCTTTTTCCGTTTGAATAACAGTATCCTTTTGAAAACATACTTGCAAATGTTTTCGTAGTGCTATGATAAATTTTTGTGGCTATCATTCATTGACAGGAGAATCTCACTGAGGTTTTTTGAGATGTTTCTGGTCCTCATTTTGGGGTGGGGTGGGGTGGAGGAGCTTTCAAACATTGGCCCTTAAGACTCAATGAAGTTACCGTTCAAAATATGTTCTTATAACATCTCTTTTTTTTTGCTGAGGGAAAGGCAGTCCTGACTTGCAATTATCATTTATGTTGACAATGTGGTGGTTTTTTTTTCCTAAGTAAGGAAAGTAAGTATTGTTACTCCCCCAGTAGCCACCTAGGAGTGAATCTCATGTCGGACTACTTTTGCATTGCTCCTGTTATCATGCAGACTTTTGCTTCATAGTATAAATTGTTAAGTATGGTGATGAGATGACTCTTGACTTCATAATTTCTATGTTTTCCAGTCCATTTCAAAATCAAGCTCTGCTACCTTAAAAAGTTCTCTCACTTGTTTTTCTCTAGTCTGATATATGTTCACTTATCTGCTTTTATTCTTAATTGCTAGAGGCTGTCCGCCCACCTCCACTATTCAATTTCTGTGGAACTACTAATAAATTCAAATGATGCCCTCCTGAGAATAGGATGGAAGCTGAGGGAGCGGGAGAGCAAACGTAGAATGAACTAATGGTGTTTACTAGAACTGCCTGTGCAGACCAATGCAAAACAAACCGTATTTATTGTAAAGCATGTTGATAAGAGAGAGATAGATATATATAAAAAAAAATCTAACAAAACATGCCGTAGCACTTAATGTTTTAGTTCAAGGATTATTCCTCCTTTCCTAATTTTGCTTGTGTGGTCAAATTGTCTCATAACTGAGTATGTCTAAAATATAATTCAGAAGGTAATTTTGTGAAGAACTAGGGGCAACTTCTTTGCTCTTGGCATCCTAGGCTGACCAGTTTTCTAATTTATCAACAGAAAGTCATATCAATATAGTTGGCCTTGTTTTGAAAGGCTAGCTACTAGCTCGGTATAAGCATTATAAATATTTTGGTATGTGGGTACATCGGAATTCACTTTTTGTAACTTTCACTATGTGTAAGTGAAGATGTTTGCTAATGCACAGTGACCAAATCAGTCCTTCTCTGCAGGGTAAGCACGCAGCCAGCTGAACAGTGACAGACGTTGCCTTCACGCTCCGTGGGGACGTTTTCTGGGACTCAAATAGCTTATTTTGGAGTAGGCAGAAGAATGTTAGCATGCGGCTGATGAAAATGCAGACATGTACTTGTAACTCTCTACAGCTCTGAGAGGGCATGGTTGTGTCAGACTGCAACCTCCAGGCTTGGGGCGCATCCTGGAAACTTCTTGGTTTGCAGCACTTTGGAGACAGAAAAATATTTTTCCAGTCTTCAGGGAGCTGTTCTGTATCAAAGTGCTTTTGTGGGAGAATTTGTGCATGGGGGAACATTTTGCCCTAGCAAATGTACCAATTTGTATAATTGAGAAAAATATGAAATAGTGTTATGGATAGTGCTAATTAATTAAAGGTATAAATTTTGACCACTGCCATTGTGACCTAGATGGACATCTGATCCAGTAGGCCACTTTTATTTTAATTTGTTTTGGGTAGGAAATGTTAGAGAATCGATGGCAAACAAACAACATATTTTGTTGTTGCAAAAAATCAAGCAAGTTTAAGCAAAGTCCTTCTTATAACTAGATGTTGTCAAATGAGAAGGCTTTCTTTGTAATAAAACCCTATAATTTGTAAGACTTTAACTTAATGTGCACAGATACCTTCCAAGTATCAGTAACGGCTGGAAGTTAATGCTTTGCTCTGCAAACTGCCCTAAAGTGCATATCTGTTGTATTTTAAGGTCTTTACATAAACCTTCCAACAAATAAAGCTGTTTCATTGCAGTGAAGTACTGACAGTAGTATTGAAAATCTCTTTTTCTGAGAAGGCTTTTAAACCTATATTGTATAAATATTATGTTCTGTGCTCTTAAAAGTAATGTAAAATTGTACTCAACAAGAAACATATGGTTATAAATTCTGACGTACTCTGTGCACTGTCATGACTATAGGAAGCAGAGCCTACAACATGGAGGATATTTGATTTAAAAAATTGGGATAAGGGTCGTGAATTGTATGCTAGAAATAGAAAATAAGATTAGAGGTTATGTTTCAGGCACAGAGCTGGCTTTGGGGGGGGGAACAGAACAAGGTTACTTCAAGGTTTGGAGCCTGTTTGGGGGATGGGGAGAAAGGAGGAAATCCAACAATGGCTAAAAATGGTGCCTGGGGGGCATTTGTAGTAATATATAATGTAGAAATTGTGAGGCATTGCCTTGATGCTTAGTGTTGTATATTGCAGCCTTCTTACCATCGCTTGCTGGTGCCAGATTAGTCATGGGCAGTGTTTGGTGCCAGTGGGGTGGTCCTGGCTGTCAGCACGCCCTCTGCACAAACAGACTTGGTGGCAAAAAGGTCGGTTTTTCTAAATCTAATACTTAGGAAATGTATTTGAAAAGGGTCTGGCTAGATCTGTAATAGATGCATCAGCTGGTATTGAAACATTGCTTAAATGTATTTGGCATCTTTGCAGTGTCTTATGGCTGGCAGAGCTTTGCTGTGTCACAATTTCTGCAGCAGAAAGCCCTTTGTCAACAGAAGTTACTGGGAAGGAGTGTCAGTGTGGCTTAAACCACCTGAACATCATTTAACATAAGCCTAGTCTTTCATGTTGATAATAATTTTTAAGTATAATTGAGAAATCAGAAGCTACTGCTTAAAATTTTAAATGTTTCCTTCCAGTCTTCATTTGTGAACAAAATTCAGCTCTGTTAATGAATATTGAGAGATACCACTGCATGTACTTGATTTACTTAATTAGATATGAAGTTAGGATCTTCCACTGATACATGTCTGTGGTATCTTGGACTGTTGGTACTAGGTCCTTCAGGGGGGAACACACATGTGAGTTTTCAGAAGGATCTAACAAATAATAAAAGTTTAAGCATAAGTCTTTAGGTTTGCTTACGGATGTTTGATTTCTACTGAATCGATCAATCACTTCATGTTGATTTGTTTTATGGATTAAAACATTACATCTATTTCTCTTTCAGGATGTATTATACCAGCATAAATGTCCTATTGTATCCTCTGCTGGGCAAAAAATTTCTTGCACGCCTCAGAGTAGAAATTTTGACGCATAACCTGGTGAAAAATCACGCCCATGATCGAGGGCTTAGTTGTTTATATGAAACTATCAGTACTTCTACTTTCAGGACATGGTAAGGTTGTCTGACTGTGCTTCGTATTTTGTAAATTAGGGTTGATAATTATTTAACAACTGATAATTTTATTGGGAAATATTTGGAGAGTTCTTTGGGAAATTTATTTTTAACCTAAGAACAATGCAGTTTTTTAAAGGAAAAATCACATTACATCAGTCAAATCACATCAGTATTTATCTGAACATCAGTTTGGCCTGTTGTATGCCTTTCCATGCCATATGAGGTTTTCCAAATATGTACTTTCATTTGCATTGAAAGAAATTATACTTCATTATTAAGATTGTTAACTCTGTTTATAAAGAAGTAGGAAAACGATAGTCTGTTAAAATATTAAAATCTTTGCTTTTATTAGTGAAAGGGAAACAACTTTAATCAAGCTAGTCTTCCTTGGAAGAACATATAAAATGCAAAAAACAAGTAACTAATTGCTTTGAAACCTAGAAATTTCTTACAGCTGTGTCAGTGTAAGTAGTGGATGGAGAAGACCTAGGATTGCTGTAGCATTCCTCAGCCTTCAGTCTGCAGCTTTTTTATTTTAAGTTGATCTGTGGCCTATTTTGGTGTATACATTGTGTGGATAAAAGGCAACGAATTATTCTGTGGGCTGAACTAGAAAGCAGGATTACTGAGGCAGCTAATAGAAGGCACTAGACACTGAGGTCTCAAAGATTAAGCTGTTGCTAGTGTGGTGAAGGTGGGGTGATACTTGCTGGAACATAGGGGCTTGCTGAAGAAGGGCAAGGGGAGAATCCTTTTGTCTTCGGTGGTTAACTTGTGTTTGAACCAGTTGTTAATGGCATTTGCAGAACATTGAGCAACTCCAGAAGGCTTTTAGTTGTCTCCTGTGTCAGGCAGGCAGAGCAACTACATAAGTGCTAAGCTTTGGGTGTTCTTGAAGGGGGAAAGGTTATAGTTGCAAGATTTGCCTATATTTTTCCCTTTTCATTTGTGTTAGAGATTTATAAACCGGAAGGGGTGCTATGTTTGATTGTAAAACTAATCATGTTTTGACCCCAACTATGCAGGATGACTTAGTGCTATTTTAAAAATCTCATCTATATTTAATTAAGACTTACAAATTCTAGTCTTAATGAGGAGGGGAATGCGGTGCCCAAGACACACAAGCAGCTTTTTTGATTAGGAAAAATGAGGAAAGGTTATGAAGTATGCATGCTACTGTTTCTACTTTTTATTTCATCTTTATGATCTCAGTTTACTTGGCACCAGTGTTCCTTCATCAACTACAGAAATTACTTCTACATAATCTAGTGCATTAAAAACCATAGATATGTTACAAATAAAGCATTTTGAGAGTTCCAAAAGTCTCCTGTTACAAAGATCTAGTTCAAGAATGATTTTTAGAATTAAGGTTAAAACTATTTGGCTACTACTATTTATGAAATCGCTGTTTACAGTAGTATTATATGCTGCTTTTGGATATTATGTACACACTAATGTTTGAGTTTGTTATGGGAGGGAGACTTACTCACTGGATTGCTCTGGTTTATTCATACCCTGTGACAGTGAATCAGATATTGCTGTCTATATACAGACTGAATTGCCAGCCAAATTTGGGCCCAAATATGGTAAACATAATTATGTTCATTTTCTGTAAAAGTACATTCTCCTTAGTTTAACATTTTCATGATTACAGTTTTCTGATAATTCCATAATTTTCAACATGAGGGATATGAAAGGCCTAATCATCATGTCCCTCTCTTCAGTATAGAATATAGTTTGTTTTCCTGGGCAAAACTCCAGCTGTTCAGTGATGAATCTGCTGCTACTCAAATACAGTAAGCCCATAAACCATTTGGAAAGTCTGTTCTCAGAATGCAGGAGTTGTGGTACGGAGACGTGAATCTGTGTGTTAGCTAGATGACAAAAGAGCTCATGGTTGCAACTGTCATGAGACAGTAAGTGTGTGTGCTGATGTCAGTTTTTCTGATATGCGATCCTGTTTCCTGTTTTTGGAAATGAAATCCATCATTTCAGAGTACTTAATACTTTTCAAGTAGGAGATTTTCAATGAATGAGTTGGGCGAGAAGGCAAACATTAAGATAGATAAACTTCTACTGCATACTGAAGAGAAGAAATATTAGTAAATATTGGATTAGGTTTTAATTTTCCTCACAATCAAATAGTATGGTAGTATACTTACTAAATATGAAAAAGGCAATAGTTTACATGTGGAAATACATGCTAATAGTAGCGACTGCATTTATATGAGTGAGTTAGGATTAGTATATTTAATGCAACTAAGAAAACACATTTGCAGGGCTTTTTCTCTTTCTTTGGTGTAGTCTAGTATCAAGAGAATGTTGTAGACTTATTCTGTGGCAAGTGTTTAGAATTCAGAAGCAGCATAGTAATTTGGGAAAGGAAAGATTGTTGGTGTTGAGTTACTCCAAATGTTTTGAAAGCTTTCATCATCCTTGCTGCAAACAGGAGAAAAAAAAAATCACATAAAGGCTTTACCCAGTTTTCTGTACATAATCTGTCTTATGTTTCTAGTAGTCAGAATTCCCTTCTTCATAGTAGAGCTTTAAATGTGTACATGATCTGTAATTTTCACTGCCTTGAAATACTACTTTTGTCTGACACTACTAAAATAATTAAAATGTGTACCGAAGCTACTCTGAGTTTGGGTTTTCTTTTTAAAGTTGTGTAGCACCACAAACTCAGTTAATACAGTCTAGAAATCTGGTTTAGGGATTTTATTTCAGTGAAAAAATTCAAATGTGTATATGCTAATAAGTGCGAGTACTGTGACATTTATGAAATGTAGTGTCTATGTTTGCAAGAGCAGCGAAATGGCTGGATGCCTCGTGTAAAAGTTAACATCTGATTTATTGATGAGGAAATGCTTCAGTATCCAGAGCAGTTGTAAACAGTATGTCATCGTGATATACTGCTTTTGATGATCACTAAGTTGGAGTGAATAAGAAGGTAAAAGTGGCAATGCTGATTCACATTCCAAATGGATCCAACTCAAGCTTTTTTATCCCATGAAGGTTATATACGGATACCTAGAGAAAGGCAAGAATAGGGTGCATTTGCGAGCCATGCTTATTTAAAACTCTGTCTTCAACAATTTGCTGCATATAGGATTTCCTGAGCCTGTGGTTAGTCCATTTAGTAAGCCAAATGAGCCCCTCTGGAAGAAAGAGCGATAAGGAGACCAGAGCTGCACGCTAAATTTGAAGTGTGTGTAAACCATGGATTTATGTGGTGGTATAATTATGTTTCTGACTTTCCCAACGCTGCAACTCCCTTCCAAATTCCTTTGCTAATAATTTGTAACATAAGATTTACTCTTCTGACTCTATCGTTCAGCATCAGGCTGACATTTTGGCAAAACCAGTCAGTTGTAATACTGAGATCATCTCCCTAAGTGGTAATGATCAGGCCAGAGCCCATCATTTTGTATGTGAGGATAGGATTGGTTTTCCATTTATAAGTTGATAAATGTATCCATAATGAATCTAGTTTATTTTAGTCCCTCAGTCCTGTAGAGTTACGCCATCCTTTGTGTGTGTGTGTGTATATACACCCATACATATATATGTATTAGTGCATGTAGTATGTCATACCTAAACGCTGTGGTATTTCACTCAGGCTCTTACTCCCACTTGTCTCTCCAAGTCCTGTTTAAGATATGATTTGTTTGGGGCAATGAAAACTTCCTCAGAAGAACCTAACTTTTGAAAGAAGGTGTATTGAAGGTAGCATTTATAGAATGTCTTTCAGTTGTTTCTGTTAAGTACTTTGCGAAAGGGTAGGAATGATTCCAATTTTTCTAGGTGCGGAAGTTTTTTATGCAGTATTTGCGTCCATGGACACATTGTTTTAAGCCAATGGGAATAAAGCTCCACATAGAGCCCTCTGCTTGATTTCTTGATCTATGCCGACTCCGTGTTAACTAAGCTTTTCAACGCAATTTCCTAAACCCCTTTAAAAATTTCATTAGAAATTTTTAGCATGCATTTTAAAATGGATATTAAAAACCTCTCTTTCCAGTGAATGATACTGAAAAATACATATGGCATTTACTTATGCTGGAAAGTTGCAATTCATGATTTAACAAGGAGATTTAACTCTCACTTGAGTATGTGAGAGATACCACTAATTTTACTGGAACTAATCATATGCTTAAGTCCATCGCTGAAGTGAGCCCAAAGGTTTAAGATGTCTGTGATGAGATTATAGGACTGTAGGTTTTTTAGCCCTTTTTTTGGTTGTTCTTTGTTGTATTGTGTTTCTTCCCCCCATGTGAAAGTTGGTCTTCTGCAGAAACATGGGAAACTTTGATTTATTTTTTTTTTCCGTGGTGGTTATTACAGAACTGAGAAACAATTAAACTTTGTTTTCTCTTAAGTTTTAACAAGGAAATACCATCCTAGACTCTTTGTGCTTATTGTAATTGGGAGCGAGGGGGTGAAGAAGAATAGTCTAACATAGATGGCTTCTGCTGTAGCTTAGAAAGACTTTAAGTGCATATGTGATGTGCTGGGTGGGTTTGCAAGGAAAGGAGAGTGGAGGGATGGGGGGAATTCTCTCAAGTGACCGTAACTGGACCACGATGCACAAGCCTGACCAAGTAATCCTCCTGTTCCACATATGCTTTAATTGAGCGTTTCTCTAGTTCAGCCTTTTCCTCCCACCTTCCCTTCAGCGGGAGTTGAAATCTGTGGCTGAAAAAGGCCATTTATAGGAATAGATGTTAACTTATTCTCAAGACTTTTCTAGAAATTGTCAGCTCTCCATCCCTTCCTTGAAACCATGGCCTTCAGTTTTTCACTCTGTTCTGAAGAAAAGTGTGTTTTTTCCGATGGCTGGCTGCAGGCAGCTGGCTTTCGGTGTGAGCAGGCGTCTCTTCCCAAGCAGTCCTGCAGGCAGTGGTCAGAATCAATCAATTCTGTAGGCAATCTGTTCTGGGAGGCAGAGCTATTCCTTTTCTACAGAAAGTTTGTGCTGTTCATGCTCGCTCTTGCTGTGGTCAGGGGAGCCTGTTCTTCATCTTGGCACTTTTTACAGCTGTGATGAGAGAGCAGGAGAGAGTGTGCTGCGAGCTGATTTTAAGTGCACCTTTTGGGGAGATGAGAGATGGAGTCTGGAGTCTCCTCTGGCTGACAGTCACGTTGCGTGAGAATTTTTCATGCTGTGTGCAAGCGCTTTGGTAGAGTGTTGTATCAAAAGAATGGACATTATTTTCTTTTCCTTTTCTTCTGCACCCACAGTTCTCTTTCAAAAGGGAACTGGTCGTGCTTTCAAAATAGATAGCGTAAGCACCTTTTGCCAAGGGAGGATTGAAACAGTGATCCTGATCTGACACAGGCGTCTATTTTTGACGTTCAGGGAGGCACCCAAGTCTCAAAGAAGGTCTGGTTTAACACATTCTTTTCACTAGCTTTTCCTTTTGCTGTCATATCTTAGTGCTGAGACTTGAGTTAGTGCTGTTTGGTGCGCTACATGTTTTACTTCAAACAAAATGTAAGAAGTCTCCTGATGCACTGTAGGCTTTGCCTTGGAAAAACCCAGCTCAGTATATGACAACTCTGAATCTGATTCAGAGAATAATCCTACCTTCTGTGTATTTTATAGCGAGTGTAGTTACACAGTTCAGGGCTGTGGATTTTTTTCTGGAGGGTTAAGAGTTGAAAGTGAGGTGATATAGTTCTGAGCAGCAAAGACCCTCAGTCCTTACCTAGCTCCAGAAATTTGGTGTTCTTCAGCCTTTTGCAGTTCTCTCTGTTGCCAAGTGGTTTTCACAACAGTCTTTGGTGATTTGTTTTTTCTTTGGGCAGGGCATGGGAGTATTTTTGTCTTTGCTTGTCATTTAGGGCATCTGGCATAGATGCGTCTCTAGAGGATTTTTCAGTGTAAGTGCAAAAGACACAAATTAGCACAAATAAGTTAATAGCTTTTGTTTTAAGGGGAGTCATTTTGAACAGGAAAAAAACCTCTAGACAAAGACATAATAAATTAGTTTGGAGACTGTCTATGAATATTACTTTCACTGATGAAATATTTACCTGGTCTTTGAGTTAATAAAAACATGTTGCTGGAGCCTTCCACTAGATTTAACAAATCTCTGTGCTTCTGTTTGTAATTGCTTCACTGGTAAATGAGATCAGTTTCTGTATTAAGAAGTTGGTCTGTTTAGATTTGTATACCTTTAACTCGCATGTTCAAGTTGGTGATTCCAGTTAAACTATGCTAACTACATAGTCCCTGTAGAGTATGTCCTGTGAACTATGGTCCCCAGCTGGTAGGAGGGAAGACACTGAATCGCTTTTAACACTGTGGCTACGACACCCATCTAACCCTGGAACAGCCAGGAGAGCAGACCAGAGCGTCTGGTGAGCTGGTATGAGGAAGGGGGGGACCCTGGAAGGAGGAGGTTTCCAACAGGAGCTTCATGGGTTCACTAAGGATTGGCTTGCCTACTTGTTTTGTTTTTTTTCCACCAACTGTTCTGGGCAAGCAGCCAAAAAGGAATCCCAATAAGCAATTCATGAGCTAACAAGAACTAAAATGATAGTGGTATAACAGGCTATTTCTGTCTGTCTTCCCTTTTCTCCCCCATCCTCCTCCAATAGGAGATTCTTATAACTTGGATGACAGCCCCCCAGCCAACTCATCTTGGTAAAAAAAAAAAAAAAAAAGCCAAAAAACCATACAAGAGGTGCCCAGGCTGCAGCCTACCCTGTTAGAAGGGTTATCAGCTGTGAAAAGCAAGGTTGGTATTCCTTTCTGGCTTTGTAGCCCGAGTCCAGGCACCTGACCAAAAGCAGTGGGGGCTTGGTGCCGTGTGTTACCTGCCAACAGGCCGAGCTACCGGGACGTGCATCCTCCCCGCTGGCGCTCCCGCGGTGCCGGAGTTTTTGTCGTGTGTCTGCATCCTGACAGCTGCTGCGTGGAGCAAGTCCTCAGAAACCATAAGCCTGGTTTGCCCTGATGGTGAAGATAATGATACTTGTCAACCCTTATAAAAGCATTTGCATGGTTTAAGTATTTATGATGTGTTGGTAAGAAATTACAGGTGCAAAATAACTTAGTTGATGTTAGAGATTACTGTCTATTTTCTGCCAGTCAGCATTACTTGGAGATGGCTGTTCTTGTTGACTGAAAGGTCTTAATTTTCAAAATGTAGTTTCAGCTCTCGTATTATTCTGAAAAGTTTTATGTCCAAAACAATGTTTAAAAATGAAAACAAATTTTAAAAGCCCCCACACTTAATTCTATGCATTTTTTTCTTTATGGATCTATTGAAAATATTATACAGTTGTCCTTATGGCAATTTTAATATTAATGGATGGGGTATATTAATTGAGAGTGGTGGAGATGGTGTTGAAGTTGATTTCTCAGTTCGAGATTTGTTACTGAAATTCTAATATTCTTTATATCGAGAATCTCTGATATGTGGATTCCAATTTCTAGTATTTTTGAATGGATATGTTTTGTAAGTGCTAAACACACTCTGTAGCTGTAGATGTAATCCATCTTTAATTTGGGATTGTGTAAAATGCATCAACTCCCAGTTAAAAATCTGTAGAATACTATATTGATGTCTGTCTTAATCCCCCTCCAAAAGTAGTTGGGACTATTTGACTGTTTTTCTTAATGTGTTTATTTACGGGGATCCTGAAAAGTTTATTTGGAGGAAACAGTTTCCATCATCTGTGTCAGTTCACTTGTATTCTCACCTACAAGGAGTAGCCTGTCTGGAAGGAGAAGCAGGAAATAACCTCTTACACCGCACGCAGCCTGTGGCTTTTCCCTCCAGCTGAAGACTTGGTATGGTTCATTTGTGCCTTGAGCACACTGCTACAGTCTGCTTCACAAGGCCCCTGTCTGGGCCTAACTTTCCACTTCTACTGTTTAAGTACTGTGTCTGTGCTTTTGTGTAGGCTACTGGTTTGAAACCTTTTTATAGTTGGGCCTCTCAGTGCTGCCTTCTCCAGGATCCCTTGCTGTTGTCTCCTCTGTCCTCGCTATCGTCTTCTTGTCTTCGCCCTTGCCAGCGTGGTGCTCAAGGTGGGCAAAGCAGCAGAGCCTGGCTCGTGACACACCGGGCCCTCCGCTTTGGGGCTGAGCTGGGTATCGTTCCCAGCTGGGGGTCCTTGCGTTAGGGGACTGGGTTTCCTTGGCCAGGACTTTTTCAGTTGCGTTGTGAGGTGCCGATACGCAAATTGGTGTTGCTTGGGCCTCAGCTGGTAACTTTTTTAGTTCTGAGCTAGCTAGTGGTGCGGACGGTGGAAGACTGGTCTTCAGAAAACAGCCTATGGGCTTCCCCTACCCTTCTGCTCCCAGACAGCTATTTAGATATCAAAGACCATTTGGAATGTTTTTATTTAAGGTATCCACGTTTGGACTTTGGCCTGGCCAGGTGATGGATCTGATGTACGCATTAGTGGTGGCAGAACTTGAAGGTGGAAGAGCGCCTTTCATAGTGGAGTAGCTTTTGGATTTGCACAAGATTTGTGTAACTAAACGTGAGGGGGAATTGGTGTGTTCTAGCAGGTTGCTGGCCTTTTGGCCTTGCAGTAGGCTTTGTTTGTTCAGGCTTTTCCCAGGTAAGTAGTCTGGCTGTTCTGGGTTGTTCCTTTTGGAGTTACTTTTTGGGGGACATTAATTGAATTTAGTTGCTTTTGTGTTTGATTGTTTTACATGAATGGTGCTCACGATGTTAAGTTTATCGTGAGATTTGGAATCTGTATCTCATAAAATTAAAATCAACGTACAATATCTGGAAGTATTACTTTTAAAAATTTCGCTCAGGTATTTTGGATCATCTTATTCATATGTTGCACATTCACTGAAAGGACAACAGAATTTATAAAGAACACCTTTGCAAACAGTTTTTAAAGTTGACATCAGAACCCTTTTTAAAGCATGAAAAATCTTTTTTTTTTTAATCAAAAAGTGTTTAACCAGTATGGTCTGCAAGGCATTCATGCAGATAGTAAATGAAGTTGGCTGAAAGGAAGTTGACAGTAATTGGGTAGTTGTGTAACTAAACTAGCTAGTGATGGACTTGTACATTTTACTCGCTATTTCCTCTGCTCAGTTTCCTGTGTTGATTCAGGGAAGAAAGTTACCTCCTCGTCTAGCACAGTAATCCCAAATGGGATGGACAGGGGATTAGACCTCTTGTTGCTGGTCCAAAACAAAAACCGGGAGGTGCCAAATTCCGTTTGTCAGAAGGTCTTCCTTGTTAATTTGTGTGTCTTACTATCAGTGAAGTTGGAGAAAATACTTTTGATTTTCTAGGAATTATCTAAGCAAAAAATTTTGGATGTTACATTTAAAAAAAGAATAGTGAACTTGATTTGCATATGCACTCATCTTCATGCAGCTTCTGTTTCCTCTATGCAAATGTGGCCATTTTTAGAGCAACTCATGCAGATGTCTGCTCCATGCTCTGTGGAAGTTCATATAGTTCAAGCTAGGAGCAGTTCCTTAGCTATAGCTTTAACTCCTTAAAGCGAGAACATAAACAGTGTGGTGAGCTTTTTAGTAATGTTTTACAGCTTTCAACAGGATAGTGTTCAGTGTGGAGCTTGTTTTTTGTTAGTTCTCTTTATAATGTTTAGTAGTATATGAGCAACACTGTTTTGTCCTTGATTACATAAAGGAAGGAATAAAATTTCTTTTTGTGACATGCTACCTTTTTTGATACTTTTGACACTTGATTTCTGTTAATATTTGCTTTCTGCAAAATGAAGTACAAGCTTAAGGTTTATATTTTGGACAGATAACATGCTGGGTTTGTGTGACTAGAATTAAACACTTTGATTTCCCCCGATATGGCAAGAGTTAGATTCGCATAAGTTTGTCTAGTTACAATATGGAGCTCCCACTTTTAGTCCATGCCCCAAGAGCAGCAGGGGAACCATAGCGTTGGGGACATGAGGGGAGAGCGTGGGAACATTCTCTGCTTCACTTTTTCAGGAAAAGATGCAAAAGGAAGAATGTTTATTTTGAACGTAGCATGTTGGAGATCTCGTTATAGAAAGTGTAAGACACGTAGCATTACCCACATGCCTAGTGTTGGGAACTCTCTCTGAATAAGTATCCTTTTAGATGATGAAAATATAAGCTGCACTCTTTGAACTTTTTTGTTGATTTTATTACAAGGGAATATTGAAGAATTGAGTAAGTACCTGCAGGTTTGACTATGAAATTGTCATGTTCATAGCTGTAGAAAATATGGAAACATCATTTTTTCTATTAATTGCATTTATGTCCTTTTAGGATGTAGCAGTTTTACGTATTGGCTAAATATCAGGCTTTCTAATGATCAGTTCATTGTCTTAGCTTGATTGTGAAAAGCTCAGTGTGTAATCAGAACCACCGAATTGTAGTGCATCTCTAATATGTCTAATTCAGTGCTGTATAGCTTGAAAACTCCTTCTTAGCTTTTTCTACTTTTGGCGTTAATTAATATTTAGATATTTCATGATAATTTCTTAAGTTCCTCTGCAATGTGAAATTCATGTCTACTTAGGGAAAATAATTTATATGCATTTTATAAGTAAATTGGTACTTAACCAACTCTTCTGTTCCATCTACATTTATATGCAATCAAGAAAACCAATGTAATCATGCTTTCCACTGTAAGGCAACATAGTTTGTAAAGCAAGGAGAAAAATGTTTTCAGCTGTGCATGTGATATCAAGACCACCTAGAAAATTCCATTTTAACGGGTTTATTGCATTTTGACTTATTCAATGTGAATATTGAGAGAAGTATAAAGTAGTTAGGAAAGAAAGTACTCAGAGTATTTTAATAAGGGATGCTGAAATGCGACGGGGATTTCTGCTGTGTTTTATCAGTTTATCATGTTTTAAAAATTCAAAAGAATACAAAAGAATATTTGCTGTAGATCTCAGAAGGAGAACTGTCTGCAGCACCAACTTCCTGAAAAAATTGTGTGTCTGTTGTTTTAGTGGGTGTGAGACTATCTGGCTCTATATATTGTTTTGTCCTGCTATGTCTTGCCTGCTTTGTTATCTGTGGGATTTTTGTATCATATATATGTGTCAAAACACATTATGTGAATGAATTGTTCAGACAGGTGGAAATAAGAAATTTTGACTGAAAATAAAATCTTTATTCCCTAACCATTTTGACAATATTAATACAGGTTCCATATCTCAAATATAGGAGCTAAAGGAACATTTTGTTGTTGAATTAAAAGGCTTCTTCCTTTTATATCTGGATTATTCTTTCAAGTGCTCAGGGGGAAAAAACCACACTTATGAATTACTGTTTGATATTAGCCTTGTATGTCCCAATTGCTGCAGCAAGGAAAAGAATGTCCTTATTTGATCAAATCAAGTTACGTGTATGTGTAGGAGAGGGAGAGAGTGGCCCAAAGTGTGACTGATAGCTGGGACTCAATAAACTGATTGAACAAATTGTATTTCTCTACATTATACTTTCCTCCTGATAATGTCCTGACATTGTTAATCAGTGTCTTGCAGTCTCAAGAAACAGAACGTTTCTCTCTCAAAGCGAGGAGCGCTGTAGAAAGTTACCTGTTCAGTATGGGGTTCTGCGCCCCCACAACCTAGCTTGTGGGATGGGGCAATGCAGTTCTGACTCTGGCACAGAAGGAAGGAAGGTGATTGAGGTGGGATTAATTAACAAGCTATAAATTCATAGTGCATAAAAAAACCCCAAACTCATCACACACACGTGTATAAATGTGTGTGTGATTATATAAAATGTGTATATAAAGATATGTAAATGAGCTGCTGGGATAACTGTGACCATTTTATGGATATATGACTCCAACCTGTAGACATGATCATGAGATGCCAAG
This sequence comes from Cariama cristata, assembly GCF_000690535.1. NCBI lineage: Eukaryota > Metazoa > Chordata > Aves > Cariamiformes > Cariamidae > Cariama > Cariama cristata. The sequence goes on from NW_009632099.1 coordinate 27,929, forward strand.
CCCTGTCCAGTTAAGAGCTGTGTTTGGCCAAGGGTAAGGGCCTAAAAATCTTCATGCCCTTTTCCAGAAGCTCCAGTTCCTCCAGCCTGGCCTCAAATGTCTCCTGCTGCAAACTGACCCTTTCTCACTGCTCAGGCTCTGCTCACCTCCCTACAAATGCCTTCAGAAAGCACTCTTGGCTCCCCAGCTGCCCTGGAGTTTGCTGGTAGGAGCAGGGCAGTACTAGAAGCTGTATTTCATGTCTGGTGAGAGTGTTACTTAGGCCAATCTGTTAGGCAATTATGCCTCATATAGTACGTTGCATGTGATAGATGCTTTCTGTCATCTGAAATGGGATGTGTATGTTGTATTTTTCAGCTAATGTCAGTTAGATATAGACAGATTTGTCTGCTGTTGTACTGAAAAAAATTGAGGACCTGTATCTTTGATTTAGTAAATTATTAAAATGAATAGGAGTCTCAGATTTCTGCAATAAATTATGGTGCATGAAAAAAGGTTTCATTGACTTAATTCTTAAATTATTTAAAAAGGATGAGGTTGGAAAATGTGATTAACTCCCCCTGAGCTCTGCATCAGTAGCCTTCCACTGTTCCTAACTGTATAAGGGTTGCACTAGGGATTAGCTATAGTCTTAAGTTTGACAGTCTAGAATGGGAGAATTAATAAGAAAATATTCAGCAGTGCTGAGTTTAGTAACAGGATGACACCAACTTGTAACTGCTTTTCAAACTGCCAGTTTAAACCCTCCCTTCCTTTTGATCTTGCGTATTGTTGAGAACGTATGCCTAGAGAAGTATACCAGGACACTGCAGGAGTTAAAATCTTAAACCTTCTCATTGTTCCGTAACATTTTAAACTTTTTTTTTTTCCCCTTCACAGGAAATGACCTAGAGGCCTTACAAATATATTTGTGCATTTTTGTTCTGAGTCTACAACTGAGGGCAAATGCAGTCTGGAAGCACCACTTCTTAATGTTACAACGGAAACAACTACCTCAACAAACGCAGAAAGGGGAAGAAGGCTTGCAATAATAAACACTCTAATTTTTAATAGCTTATACTTGCAAAGTCTTCTGTAAGTCCAGATTTTTTTTTTTTTTCCTCCCTCCAGTGTTAAGAAGAGACACTACAAGTAAACTAATTTGGCAGACTGGATCTGTCAGGACATTTGAAGATACTTGATCTGCTGACATGAGGATTTGCTTTTTCAAGAAAGGAGCCTCTGCACTGCTTTTATAATCGCTGTTGATCGGTGGTTTGCTCCACTTTTCCTGATATTGTTAATGGGGAAATTGTATTAGGGTATTGCTTCTGAAACTATTATTTGCCTTGACAAACATAACTTTTGTAGACTTAACAGCAAGTAACAATAATATGCTCATGAAGAAATCGTAGGCGATAACTTCTCTGCTCCAGTACTGCTTTTCTGTGTGCAGAGTGGAATGCCAAACGAGAGAGAGCATTATTAAGATACTTCAGCTTGCTTTTTGAGTACCGTTTATAACTGCAGCAGGGCTGCACTGAACACTGAAAATACAAAGTCAGCAAATCTGCTGCCTTTCTCACTGCTGATACAGATTATACAGACGCTTGCCTTTTTGAAATGCCTTTTGTGAAACCTATGTACACAGTCCTCCACTGTTACTGTACATAACTATATATTTGAGGAAGGAATTTGACAAGTGATTGTTAATTCAAGAAATCTTTGGACAAGCACTCACTTATGTATTGCTGTAGTGCACAAGAAAGCAAAATGGACTATAAGCGGCGCTTTTTGCTTGGCGGGTCCAAGCAAAAAGTGCAGCAACACCAGCAGTATCAAATGCCTGAGCTAGGCAGGACCCTGAGCGCACCGCTGGCATCTACAACCCCGGCATCCCCTTTGGTCTCCTCAGCTGCTGCGGGCAGCTGCAACCACCCTGTGTCCCACACTACTCCGATCGCAGACATCCAGCAGGGAATCTCCAAATACCTGGATGCACTCAACGTGTTTTGCCGTACGAGCACTTTCCTTACAGACCTTTTCAGCAGTGTATTTAGGAACTCGCACTATTCTAAGGCAGCTATGCAACTGAAAGACGTGCAGGAACATGTCATGGAAGCAGCGAGTCGACTCACAGCAGCAATAAAACCAGAAATAGCAAAAATGCTGATGGAACTGAGTGCAGGAGCTGCAAACTTTAAAGATCAAAAAGAGTTCAGCCTGCAAGACATTGAGGTAAGTTACCTTGGCAGATATTGTTTTGCATGTGAATTTCTATCATTCCTTCTTAGTTGGACTTCTCTTCAATATCACTTCTACACCAAAAGTTCTCTCAGACTTGCTCGGTATTTGTGGGCAACGCTGGTGAAAAGAGAAACGCTTTGTTTCTTATGTTTTCTTCTTGAAAGTATTAAGTCATTTGCAGTGCCTGACTTCCCGCTGTGTTGAATTAGGTATTTAGTAGGTATTTCTGTATAAGAACTTGTACTCTATTTAAAGATTTCATGAAATAAGAAAGATGAGTTACAGTTAAATTGTACTACCTATATAATTCTAAATTATAATCTTCTATATGATTTAAACTTATAACCAGCAATCCAACTTTCTCCTTTGGGGAAACCATGCTTGGTTTAAAAATAATAATGCAAAACAAAAAAAAAGCCCAACCCTGCCCCTCCAAACCAACTAAATAAAAGTTTTAAACAATTTTCTGTTTTATGTTAGTTAATATTTCTAATGATATTACACGATCATATTCTAAATTGACCTATACTTTCCGTAGTATTAACCATTCTGAGGGGAAACCGGAACACTTAGGAGTGGCGTATTGTCATCAGTGTTTATGTAAAACTGCATATTAGTTGGCTAATGATTGAAACTTGTGTAAAATGATGTTTTATCACTCTTCGAAACATTTTTGTCTTTTTGAGCTGTTGTGCTTAAAAGGAGAATACCACGCTAGCATGATAAATTTGTGCTGTAAAAATTTGTCATGACTCTGCTATAATTTTCGTATGTTGGCAGCGAGTGCCCAACAGTCAGTTGAGAGAATCGCCGACTCCCATCATGCCTGGCTGGGTATTTCTGGGTGTTTCTCCTCTAGTAGATGTCTTAATTATGTAACAGGCAGTGTTAAGTGAAAGTCACATGAATCTCTGGTGTTTTAAGTAGTTCGTCATGTTTTGACATACTTCTTTACAGCAGACTTTGCAAAGCTATTCCTACAGAATTCCATCCTGAGTGGAAAACTTGTTTTTGAGTTCTCTTGATTTAGATTTCAGGTAACTTTGTAAGGATGAATGTTGTACACACATGCTTATAAGCATTGTCTGCTTTCTGTAACTGCACAACTTCCAGATGAAGTAGTTAAGTAGAATGCTATTTGTAGTACATAATTGTAGTGAGAAATATGACTGACAGTTTTCAGTGTTGTATGCTTAGTATAGAATGAAGTAAGATTGGCCATATATTTGTTATAAATGTCTCCTATAGACTGGTATTTTTGAAAACAACCTAATCACATTGCTATGTTTAGTTAAGGCTGTAGGAAAAAATTTTTTTTAATTTAAAAATCAGTATGAGTTTATGTAATTAAAGACCTTGATAATACCTATGCTGAAAGACTTTTTTTAATTAAAAAAAGCAAAACCATATGAAACACTACTTGTCTTCTAGGGTTTTTTTGTGAACTTTGAAACTCTGTCTTGCAAAGTGTTGGCAACTATCTGTAGACTGCTTTTATAACCTAGTCAAGTAACTCTAGGTTGTAATTCATACCCTGCCCCACGCACTGTGTGGGGAGAGTGCCGCTTCAGCAGCGAGTGGCGCTCACAAGCAAAAGCAAAGCATTGTTTGTGTAAGTTGGCTGCATGTCCTGCCAGCTTAAAGCAAAGGTAGAGAAACTTGCTTTGGTCCCTGCTTTACCTGTGTAGACCTAACCCTTGTTCGGGAGCTCCACATGTATCTGCAGTGCTGTCTTCACCAGGCAGCTCTGGGATAGGAACAAATGTGAAGAGAATGCAGGCAAAACAGCTGGCTTCCTTGGTTTTCCTTGTAGGCACAGCTTGTAGAAACTGACCCCTTGTCACTGTACTTTTCTTAGACCTTTTCTTAATTAAAAGTGCATCTTGCACATAGCTTTAAAAAAAGTCAATATGCAACATTTATGGGAACTTTTGTGTGATGAGACGAGTATTGCATTCTGCTTGTGCTTAAGAACCAGCAAAATTTAAAGCATAAGCATTTGACACTGACTCACATGATTGTTTTGTAAGTCAGCCAGGGAGCGTGGTTTAGGTGACTTAGGTATAGGGGCAGGCTGGTTGGATGGTTCTGCCCAGGAAGCAGGTACCAGTTGCTCACTGTTGAAACAGACCTTCACGGAGGTCAGTATAGAGAGTATATTTAAGTTTGTCAATGACTTGAAAGTACGTGATGTAAGCATGCTGGAAGAGCTGCTGAATTAAAGATAATCTTGATTTGAACAAATGAGTTTTCCAGTTGGGATGGAATTCAGAGGGGAAAACTGAATATTACAATACTTAAATAGAAATCTTCAGCCTCACAAGTGGAGCCCGCTGGGCAGCAGTTCTGAAAAACAGTTCTGGGGCTTATGGTAGTTGTATGTTGAGTAGGAATCAATATTGTGCGGTTGCAAATAATAAATCAATGTTCTTGCCATTGTGCAAAGAGGCAGTTGTCATGTATATAACATGACTATAACCTGCAAGAACCATGAAATAAGCATTCAACTCTCTTCACTGGGTGTTATGGCCTTAAACACAACAGTGCACTCGCGCACCACTGCTGTTACACTTAGAAAAATAGTGAGCAACTGGAGAGGCACCAGAGGAGAGTAACGAGTAGTCAGACGTCGAGGAAATAGGACTTCAGAGGACAAATTGAAAAGACTGACTCTGCAGAAGAGAAGACTAAGAAGGAAAAAGCAGAATTGTTCAGGTATGTAAGAAGCTGCCAGAAGACATGGCAATGTTCTGTTCTTCCTGTCCACATAAGGTGGAGCAAGAGGTAATGAACTTAAATTTCAGAAGGAAAGATTCATATTAGATGCTGTGGAAGTACTGTGTAATGTTAGTGAAGCACTGACATGGATTGTTCCACAGCATAGAGAGCCTCTGTCATGCAGAACTTACAGAACCAGTTAAACCTGCATCCAGCAAAACTGACCCCAGTGAAATCACTCCTGTAGGATGACCTTTTGAGAGGCTCTCCTGCTCTGCTTTTCTGTGATTTGAAGACTGAGCTATTTATGCTGAAGTTCTAATTAAAAAAAAAAGTGTAGTTTATTGGTTTGTGGGTTTGTTTTGGTTTTTTTTACCACCCCACCCCCCCCAC